>NC_044197.1:28815274-29014532 GCF_900880675.1 Sparus aurata | reverse complement strand
TATGCATCATAGGAAGGTAGTTGATGGTAATCATTTTGAAAAGAACATACACAACGAGTTACACCATTCCGTCTGCACTAGCCCTCCCACCATCACAGAAATTACAGCAGAGGGAGCAGGTTTGGTAAAGAAAAAAAATAAATCTGAATAATACAGAGTTGTTTTCTTTATATAACTGCCTAATGGAGACAGAAGACGGCAGTCTTCAGAAGACTGTAACTAGAAATAAAACGTTTTGTATGAGAGAGGAAAGAGGACAAAAGCTGTCAATGCCATACAAATCCTATTAACACATAACCTTTAATGAACGAAACACACAAGTCAATGAATTTACTTTTTTTCCAGAAAACAATTATTGTTACTGTTATTATTGTGTTTTTATTTTTTATTTTTTTGTTATATAATTTTTTAAGATGAAAGTGAAAAAACTGAGGAGAGCAAAACCTGCACGAACTGGTGTTCTGATCACCTATTTATTTTTTAATTGTGTTATTATCTTTAGTATTTTAGGAAGTACAAATTTCAGAAAATCATACTAATACATTATAATATTTGCCTCCCAAATGTAGTGGAGTCAACGGTTAGTCAGTTTTGTAAGGTGTGCCCAAAAGTCAGACCTAAATATAAAGATATTGCATTAAAGTACAGCTTTGGTAAAAGTTGAAAGTCACTCTGATATGAAATGTACTAAAGTACATCTATCGCCAGAAAATTACTTAAAGTACAAGTAAAAATATATAAAGGATATGTACATATGCATATGTATACACTTTGTACTTGGGGTTATCAGCTTGGCAAATTATGGGTTCCAACTTTCAGAATTTTTGGGATCAGAATCAATGTTTGTTTGTTTAATTTTTTTTTTTTGGGGGGGGGGGTTATTTAAAATTGCTCTACTTTGTGCTCTGATACAGCACACAATCTGCAAAGTAACCAGTTACCAAAGTTTTGAAATAAATGTAGTTGAGTATAAAGTAGCAGATATTTGAAAATACTTACAATTACCTCAAAGTTGTACTCAAGTACTTCTCACTGCACTTAATAAATAATGGGATGTGGAAAAAAAGCAGTGCTGTGGAGAAACATATCTATTTTTCAATAGACAGGAGAGAGTAATTTAATCAAAATGTACAGTAGCAGCGATTAAGTGTTATGAATATAAATTAACATAACAAAAGCTTTCCAAACACATTTTCAGAAATTACCATGCCTAATGAAATGTCCTTTCATGGATTCAGATGATATTTGCATTGTACTTCTGAGAGCTCCTCCACCGGAATAATGAAACAGGCTGAACTGTTTGGAGGAGTAATCAGTAACCTGGCTCTCCTCCCACCAGAACCCACTATTGCAGTCATACAGTGACTATATCACACCCTATTAACCAGAATGACCCAGAACCCAGGTGGTGGGGTACTTATTCATCTCGCTGCTTCTTATGCAGCGTGGTGTAAACTCGGCAAAAAACTGTTATTAAAACACTTCCTCGGGACATAATTTACCATAGGCCGGTGAGCGTGGAGAAAGGCCAATGTGTTTAGAATCCATTTCGCTGCTCGGAAGCCACTTCGAGAAAAAAACAAAAAAAAAAGCAACTGTAGGTCCTTGGTAATTGCTACAACAACCTATGAACCTCTTTAATTTCCATACATCCTGAAGGGATCAAATGATCGCCCTAAGTACAGCGTCAGCGCTTAGGTTTGTGTGTGTGTGTGTGTGTGTGTGTGTACGTTGTCGAGCAGAACAACCTGTGTTGCTCTCAGCGTGGACTGCTGCTGTGCAAACATCGGCCCCTGGGAGTTGGCCGGACTCGGGCAGAATGCAGGAGGTGTCGCTGATGAAATATGATTTGAATGGCTCACGCTGAAATGGGAAATATCACATTAGAGGCATACAGTATGTGTCCCCATGCCCTAAAGATACAGGGCTTCATTACACCCCAGCTTTGATGTATCTGTGAGAATTTCAATGTTTATCGTCGCGGACCCTCCCGACGCCGTGACGCGTGCATCAATATCACACAGCCTCGCTGTTGTTTTTTTGCCTCTGAACTCAGCATGGAGAATTGATAACCATGGCCTCATTTGTCTGACTCCGCCGCTTCCCGGGTCAACAGCGAAACAGCGAGTGAATTGTGTCAGTGTGTTTTGTGGGGATTCTGTCCAATTTGAAAGACTGGGGAAATCAATGTTTTTTCCATTTTCGGAGCGGAGACGCGGCTTTCGACAATAGACCTGTGGCTAAGTGAGTGGTGTCATTAAAGGTGGCGACGAAGATTAGTATTATGGGTATCACCTCGTGTATTTTGCAGAGCGTGATAGGTCCAATCACTGCAGCTTAAGGGGGCTTACACTCTCAACGCATCATCGGTACTCCATCAGTGATGAGAAGACGAGCACGGAGGTGACACAATAGCCTTTTAAAAATGCTCTGAAGGCCCGTCTCTCCAGCATACTGATCAGCTGTAGAACAAAAAGCAGTATTCATCCATTTGGCCACATCCTGAGTCAGGAACTGCGCTGCCATACCTCTCCCACATCGAATTAAAAACACATCTGACTTCTCGCCTGTCAGACACCTTGCACCTTCAAAACACAGTGAGGTCTGATTCTCGCAGCTTGTGACAGCAGTTTTAAAAACGCGGGTTTCCTAGATGCATTATGATCAGTCGAGTATTTGCAGCGGCCTGAACGTTTCCAGCATCTTAAAAAGGCTGCAGCACCTCAGCCTTAACAGGCTGTGCCATCGGTTTGCTTTGGTCAGCATTACCACTACAAACGTGACAATTTGGCTCCCCATAGCTCAGCTCCCCCCCCCCCCACACACCAATCTCACTGCCACTGAGAAAGCTATCCTCCACGCTTCACACCATATCACAACTCATATTATGATGAATGCATCTAAATGTATAAGCCGTGCATGCTGGTGGAAACCCTTCTGAGTATCTTCTCTGCTGGGTGACCGGATGCTGTGTCAGGAAAAATGTCAGCCTAGCTGATGATGTTGAATGTTAACTAGTTGATATTAGATCAAAAAGGGCAATCAAAGGCAACTCAAACGTATTATCAATCATCATTCAGACAATCGTAAAATTAGCTGGAAAGATGAAAAGCAAACTAGTGTTGCGTCGTGTCAAGGCACCCTGGATTGAGCCGTAAAATAAGTCAGTGTTGTGCACATGCGCAGTAGAAGTGCGGCCTGTAGAAAGACAGTGTTTTAAACCATATTTAAAGTCATCAAATATATGAAGTATTTTGTTATGCCCCGGTGAAAGTGAAGTTCTGGCTCTCTCCCCATTCATTAAGATAGGGACCTGTCTCTATGGGCCTTGCAAAGAGGGCTAGACTGCCTAAAATGATTTTTGTAACCTCGTTAAATCCATTTTACAGTAGCTTGCTGATAGCTCAATAGCTCTATTTCTTGGTGTTTTTGTTGTGGTTTAGGAAAGCTTTGCTATAGTTCAACTTCTTCCATCTTTAAGTAATTTGTAGCTTGCAAAGTTAAGCTTTCAGAGCTTCCCCAAAACTCATTAAAAAAACCAAGTCAATACAAAGGTGCTATTGGAAATACACTTACTTGCTTTCTTGTTGAGTGTGAGTGGATTAGAGAGCCAGGAAATGGCTTGATTAGAGCAAAGAAGAAGCCTGGCACATAAAAACCGTAACACGTAATTTTTACGTTTTGGTTGAAGTGGCAATCTCAAAGATATCCGGAAGCGTCAATTGGAAGTGTGTTTTTGGGCCTCACTGCTTCCCGGAGATCCAGTGTCGTCTGTGTGACGTCGGTCAGTTGGCAGTTGGCTCTTTTGCTACTCCTCCATAACAACACCACATAACAACACCACATGAAATCAAAAAGGGAATGATTTCTTCCGAGACAGTATTTATAACACTTACTATTAACTGAATAAATAATAGTTGCTTTAAATGTAACTTTATGTACATAGGGTTGGGCAATGTCTGCTGTATTCGCATATGATGATCCATCCATCCATTTTCGTCCGCTTATCCGGGGCCGCGTCGCGGGGGCAGCTGCCTGAGCAGGGACACCCAGACTTCCTTCTCCCCGGACACTGCCTCCAGCTCTTCCGGGAGGATCCCAAGGCGTTCCCAGGCCAGCTGGGTGACACAGTCACACCAGCGTGTCCTGGGTCTTCCTCGGGGTCTCCTCCCGGCGGGACATGCCAGGAACACCTCCCGAGGGAGGCGTCCCGGGGGCATCCGAAACAGATGCCCAAGCCACCTCAGCTGGCTCCTCTCGATGTGGAGGAGCAGCGGCTCTACTCCGAGCTCCTCCCGGGTGACAGAGCTCTTCACCCTATCTCTAAGGGAGCGCCCTGCCACCCTGCGGAGGAAACTCATTTCGGCCGCTTGTATCCGGGATCTTATTCTTTCGGTCATGACCCAAAGTTCATGGCTATAGGTGAGGGTCGGAACGTAGATTGACTGGTAAATCGAGAGCTTCGCCTTTCGGCTCAGCTCTCTCTTCACCACGACAGACCGATACAACGACCGCATTACTGCGGCCGCTGCACCGATCCCGCTGTCAATCTCACGCTCCATCCTTCCCTCACTCGTGAACAAGACCCCAAGATACTTAAACTCCTCCACTTGAGGCAGGAACTCTCCTCCCACCTGGAGGGAGCAAGCCACCTTTTTCCGGTCGAGAACTATGGCCTCAGATTTGGAGGTGCTGATTCTCATCCCAGCCGCTTCACACTCGGCTGCAAACCGCCCCAGGACATGCTGGAGGTCCTGGCTCGAAGGAGCCAACAAGACCACATCATCTGCGAAAAGCAGAGATGAGATCCAGTGGCTCCCGAACCAGATCCCCTCCGGCCCATGGCTGCGCCTAGAAATTCTGTCCATAAAAATAATGAACAGAACCGGTGACAAAGGGCAGCCCTGCCGGAGTCCAACATGCACTGGGAACAGGTCTGACTTACTGCCGGCAATGCGAACCAAGCTCCTGCTCCGGTCGTACGGGGACCGTACAGCCCTTAACAGAGGGCCTCCGGTCGAATGCCTTCTCCAAGTCCACAAAACACATGTGGACTGGTTGGGCAAACTCCCATGAACCCTCGAGCACCCTGCGGAGGGTTTAAAGCTGGTCCAGTGTTCCACGGCCAGGACGAAAACCGCATTGTTCCTCCTGAATCCGAGGTTCGACTATCGGCCGAATTCTCCTCTCCAGTACCCCTGAATAGACTTTCCCAGGGAGGCTGAGGAGTGTGATCCCCCGATAGTTGGAACACACCCTCCGGTCCCCCTTTTTAAATAGGGGGACCACCACCCCGGTCTGCCAGTCCAGAGGCACTGTCCCCGACTGCCACGCGATGCTGCAGAGACGTGTCAACCAAGACAGCCCCACAACATCCAGAGACTTGAGGTACTCAGGGCGGATCTCATCCACCCCCGGTGCTTTGCCACTGAGGAGCTTCCGGACTACCTCAGTGACTTCGGCTTGGGTGATGGATGGGTCAACCTCTGAGTCCCCAGCCTCTGCTTCCTCTATGGAAGGCGTGTCAGTGGGATTGAGGAGATCCTCGAAGTATTCCTTCCACCGCCCGACGATGTCCCCAGTCGAGGTCAACAGCTCCCCACCCCCACTGTAAACAGTGTCGGTGGAGGACTGCTTCCCCCTCCTGAGGCGCCGAATGGTTTGCCAGAATTTCTTCGAGGCCGACCGGTAGTCCTCCTCCATGGCCTCCCCGAACTCTTCCCAGACCCGAGTTTTTGCTTCCGAGACTGCCCGTGCTGCCGCACGCTTGGCCTGCCTGTACCCGTCAGCTGCCTCAGGAGTCCCCCGGGCCAGCCAGGCTCGGTAGGACTCCTTCTTCAGCTTGACAGCAACCCTTACTTCCGGTGTCCACCACCGGGTTCGGGGATTGCCGCCGCGACAGGCACCGGAGACCTTACGGCCACAGCTCCGGACAGCCGCGTCAACAATGGAAGTGGAGAACATGGTCCATTCGGACTCAATGTCCCCAGCCTCCCTCGGGAACTGGTCAAAGCTCTCCCGGAGGTGGGAGATAAAGATCTCCCTGGCAGAGGGTTCTGCCAGACGTTCCCAGCAGACCCTCACAATACGTTTGGGTCTGCCAGGTCTGTCCGGCTTCCTCCCCCGCCAGCGGATCCAACTCACCACCAGGTGGTGATCAGTTGACAGCTCAGCCCCTCTCTTCACCCGAGTGTCCAAGACATACGGCCGGAGGTCAGATGACACGACCACAAAGTCGATCATTGATCTCCGGCCTAGGGTGTTCTGGTGCCACGTGCACATATGGACACCCTTATGCTTGAACATGGTGTTCGTTATGGACAAACCATGACTAGCACAGAAGTCCAGTAACATAACACCACTCGGGTTCAGATCGGGGAGGCCGTTCCTCCCAATCACACCCCTCCAGGTAACACTGTCGTCGCCCACGTGGGCGTTGAAGTCCCCCAGGAGAACGACGGAGTCCCCGGTTGGAGCACTCTCCAGTACCCCTCCCAGGGACTCCAAGAAGGCCGGGTACTCTGCACCACTGTTCGGCCCATAAGCCGAGACAACGGTGAGAGTCCTATCCCTGACCCGAAGGCGCAGGGAAACGACCCTCTCGTTCACCAGGGAGAACTCCAACACATGGCGGCTGAGCTGGGGGGCTATAAGCAAGCCCACACCAGCTCGCCGCCTCTCACCGCGGGCAACTCCAGAGTAGAAGAGAGTCCAGCCTCTCTCAAGGAGTTGGGTTCCAGACCCCAGACTGTGCGTGGAGGTGAGCCCGACTATTTCTAGCCGATACCGCTCAACCTCCCGCACCAGCTCTGGCTCTTTCCCCCCCAGCGAGGTGACATTCCATGTCCCCATGGCTAGAGTCACCATCCGGGGATTGGGCCGCCGGGGCCCCCGCCCACGACTGCCACCCATATCCCACTGCACCGGCCCCTTCTGAACCCTCCCGCGAGTGGTGAGCCCACGGGAGGGCGGACCCACGTTGCTCGTTCGGGCTGCGCCCGGCCGGGTCCCGTGGGCAAAGACCCGGCCACCAGGCGCTCGCCTGCGAGCCCCAACCCCAGGCCTGGCTCCAGGGTGGGGCCCCGGTGACGCCGATCCGGGCGACGTGCACATCCTTGCTGTTCTTACTGTTCTTACTGTCATTAGGGGTGAGTGAACCGATCTTAGTCTGATATGATGATGTCTACAGTAAAACATTGTGATGGATGATGACATCGTTGTTTATTAGCAGTTGCGTGTTAGCTCAACACTGTAGCTGCTGCTATTTCCCACTGTTGCGCTGACATGAACCTCCATCTTTCTCACCCTGGAGAAGAAACTATCTCCTGTTACTACCGACATACATCCCTGTGCCAGGTTTCCACACCAAGTGTCCGTAACTTAGCTTTGTTCAGCTTCATATGCATAAAATAATGTTGGTCGCCTAGCCAAGGAAGCTACAATAGAAGGTTATTTAAGGTAGCAATCCTGTTATTTCCTGTTCTTTTGGAAACCAGAATCACAGGACTGACAGTCTGATCTCTTCTTCATAGATGACAAATGCTGCCACAGTAATTGGTATTTACCATAACAAGACCCTCCTGTGTGGCAGTGTTTGTTAATATGTTATCTCAGGGATTATTATTTTCCATAAGATGTTTACATTATTTCCCGGCCTCCTGTAGCTTGTTAGTAGCAAAATGATTTACTGTGTATACAGAGCCGACTGTACGGACATGTTTTCGAACATTTGGGATATTTCCATTAATGAAGACAGCAGGGCGAGCGCTAGCAAGCTTATAGCCCGCGTATCCGAGGGAGTTCGGCAATCACTCTCCTATCAGGGGGTGATCTAGCCACTGTGACCAGATTACATGGGGGGGAACCCAAGAGGCTGCCTTTATAATTACTTTGCTGATTGGAAAAATAAGAGCCCTCTAACAAGCTCTGTCAATCAAGCATGCACTGTTTCCCACCACAATGATTATGTGGAGAAAATGTTGAGCCTTTTCTGTGTTATTATACAGCCGGCAGATTCCGTAGAATACCTTCAGGTTTGCCAATTTGCCAGTTTTCCACAAACAAAACAATGGGAATACATAAACCCTGCACATTCATAAACATTTCAGCTTCGGTGAGTCCCATCACCTCACACACATGTTGGGTAGAGTGCATGAAATGGCGTGTGCGAGTGTGAACGTGCAAGCGCGGGTATTTGCATGTGTTTTGTTTTTTTTGCCTGTGTGTCCAACAAAGTCCAAACCAAATCCAACAGAAAGTGTTTGTTTATTCGTGTTTCCCCCCATTGTGATTCACTCTCATTCTAATCCCTATCTGAGGACTTATCCTGGTCTGTTGTTTGGGGTGAGACTCCAACTTTAGCGAAGCTTGGCAGGAAGGAAGGAAGCCTCTCGCTCTCCTGCTGGCATGTCATTGATGCATGCCATTAGGCACCATGTGTCACATTCTTCAACTAGCACATGCAGCCTTTTTTTTTTTTCTTTCTTTCTTTTCTTTTTTTTTTTTTTTTTGAAAAAGCATCCAAACAATGCAGTGCAAATAAGGGCCAGCAGGCAGGGTGGCATTCTTGGAGGATAATAAGGACAAGCAGACGCTCAACACGTGAGTGACTGAGCTATATCTGCAATTCGGAGAGGGGAACGTTTGGTGGGGAACTTGAACAGGTCGTTCTGTGCAGCATCCACCCAGCTGTCAATCCACTGTTGGCAGAAAACAGCTAATTTGTCAAACCAGGAGTGATACCAGTGTTTACCATAATAGCGAAGTGACAGTTGGATTCCTAACTGAGTGTAATGTTTAACTAAACACAACTGGGTATTAAGTGTATTTACTTAGAATAGAAAATTACTGGTCTCTTGTTATTCTCCTCCATCTGTTTCTATATTAAATGACCCATCACTTCGAGTATCAAGCCGGCCCCCAAACCACACACTCATGCTAAAACACACCTACTTCTCCCAATGGTGTGCACACTTTGTCTATAAATAGCAGCACAAAGATGCCATACCCTTGAAAAAGATGGTCTTCAGCAGCACAAGTGACAAAAAGAGAGAAAAAAAAAAAAAAAAAGGCTGCCATCTTCAAATGTTGTGGGAAAGCATTGGAAGCAATGTGGCCCCTCTGCAAAATTCATATTGTTTTGCGTAAGGCTATAACACCCTGGCAAATAAACAAATCAAAAGGAGACAAAACAAGTGGCTGTGATGAAATTGGGCTGCAATGACGTGTAATTTAGCCCGCGTGGAGCGCTGAAAGATGTGGAAGGGACTGCTCAGCCCTACGTTTTCATCCTCTGAGACGGCTGCTGCTGCTGCTGCAGAGCTTACTGTGGGCAGTGTGGAGAGGAACAAAAAAAAAGGAGAAGAAGAAATAGCTGCACAAGAGACAGAGAGACTTGTGCTACTGACTTATTCATGGACAGCCCTCAATTGCTGTACGAGCGAAAAGCGGGCAGAAGCCATTCAACGTGCGAAAAGACAGACTTCCCTTGGCAAATTAATCATCATTGTCATGGTTACCTGAAGAGGCATGTGAGGAAAGCTTACATGTGTTTATTTTAAGCGTTTCCTTTGCATTTCACGTCTGTTATGCCTGCACTGGGGGGAAACAGAGACGCCCTGAAGGATTGTTTTTTTTCCCTTCAGGATCTGGATGCAAGCAGTCATAAAGAAATACCAGCACACACACACACACACACACACTGGTGCTGGCTTCCAAAGTAAATGTACTTTGGGGAATACAAAAAGTTTCAGACTGGGGATCTAATAAACTTACCCACTTAAGTAACAATGAAGCCACAGAGGGGGGATCTTGCATTCTGTTGAAACAGGATATTGTGGCGAGATATAGTGTAACATAATAAGTGATATCAGTCATAAATATCAGTAAAGAGAGATGTTGTTGAGTTCAGGCAGGGCCAATGCAGGGCATTTCTGCTGCACATGGTTATTACCCGCAAGACACAAAAGAATTGAAAATAGGATATTAATAGAAAATATCATTTGTATAGTGATTTCGAAAAGTTTTTTTTATTATGTAACATGAGTTGCTATAATGTGAAATCATTCATATAAATTGCATTTTGAATGTATATCTAATTATCATAAATGTCAGATGTCGAGAGAAACAATTGTGTAGAAACTGTTTTAGACACTGATTATAGTGAAATTGGAAGATGAGAACGTTGGCTTTGGCTAAACTAATGATTAAATACCTGATCAACCGAGGCGCTGCGTCACATTGACGCAGAGATACTACAATTTCAGATTATCGCCAGCAACGCTTAAATGCAATTATATTGATAGCGACAGCGAAAGCTACCTACGTCTAAGTGGTACAAAAAATGTCTATCATCCAGCCCAGTGCTATGTCACACCATGTAATAGACCCACTGATCCACTAGAGGACAGCATGTGGGTGTCACAGTTGCCTGGGAAAAATTACACACCTGCGTACAAAGGTGCTGTACCAGCAGAGGGCAAATAGGTCGAACATGACAAAAGGGTCAGAAAGTCCTCACAGTGAGGAGGAAGGCAGGGTTAGGTGCATCAGTCACACGTTTTTTCTCCCAGGAGAAATTTTCTTTTCTTTTTCTTTTTTTATTTAACCAAGTGGTTTTGATACCAAACACTAATACGTGGTCCAGCTGGTCTATTTAAGGGTTTGGTATGGTACAGTACCAGGTTGACCAACGTCTGTCCTCTACAGGATGTGACATGATTCGGGGTCACAACATGCAAAGTAAGCAATATTATGAATGTCAACCCACTCGCCAGGATAAGTGTTGTGACTTTCTTTCTTCAGGTTCAGTTTTCACTGTGGTAATGCTCTGGTTATGTTAAGGCACAAAAACACGTGGTTAGGGTTAGAAACGTCACGTTACGTCTTGAACAATCACAGCTGGATTATTATTGACTTTCTCCTGTGGTCTCCTCAATGATATCCAGTGGTTTAACACCAACAAATGTTGAGATGCTGCATCAAACCTCGGTCACTGGCTTGCCAGCCTTGTTGCCCATAACTCCACCAGCATCGCCTCCACACCCCGGTATTAAAGTCAGGTTATAAACATGGAAGGTCAGTGTGACTTGCTGTGTTTTGTGAATAATCTTTTTTAATGGCACACCAACCCAGTCTCTAGCATTAGTCACTAGTACTTCAGATGAGTTAAGTCATTTTGTAGAATTTTTGTAATGTAATTTCTTTATTTTAAAGGTACAAATGTACTGGATCAAACACGACTATAGTTACAGAAGCTGCAAGCTCTTACTTGCATCAGTTTTGGAGTGCTCGAGCCTAACTGGGACACAGGGAAGATTCTGATGTGTTTCTCACAGAGCAAAAACAGAATATTTAAAAAGCATTAGATCAGTTTAAAGTGGGTTTCACCTACATTCTTACGTCCCACATACTCAATGTTGTTATGTTTGCTTCTGAAAGATGACACTAAAAAAGTGAACCAGGTCCTCCCGTTCACTAAACACTTCTGATAACATGAAGTGAGGAAAATAACTGGTGGAACAAATATGTATATATATATATAAACTCGCTGCATATGAATCACAACACTGAATCTAACTGGATGAAAAATGACCCAGCTACTGAATGAACACAGTGAGACAACAAATCAAAATAACAATAGGCTGCTTTTATTGTATATAATGTCCCTTGTTAATACAAGCAGTGAAGGCACTGAACTCCCATTAAACGGTACAAAACAATTCACAATATGTGAACATATATTTATCTATTTTTAATGAGCCTGCATGGAATTGCGGTGCAGTTTACAGTTCTGAGCTCTTCAGTCTTCTGCATGACCTCCATTACGAGGGAGGACTTCACTGCATTGTAATGAACACAGATGGAAAACATGTTTTTTTTTCCGTCTATTTTTTTTCCCTTGATTTTTCAAGACCACTAGAGGGACAAAAACCCAATACGAGAAAATGTTTATTGATGTCCACAGATTCTCGTAATAATAAGTTGGTGATACAGTAGATCTTATTGCTCCTTTGGCTTTAACTGTGGGTGGGAGGAGGATGGGATGTTCCTCTGTCTGGTTTATTTTCCATACGCAATGTAGTGCACATACCTTTATATTTATCTGCACCGTACACCAATCTAGCCTTGTGATTGGCTGCTTTAAATGCTGAACTCACGATATAAAGCGGGAAAATGAGAGATGGGACAACCTTAAATCAACTTGTGTCCCCCAGGAGATTTACGCCACCATCAGAAGATAAAGCCTACACGGCTGAAACAGCACAATCTGTATGCAGAACAGAACAGTAACGGCTAATTCTGGCCCCATCGTTAATTAATTTAGCTGCACTATACAGGCTGAAATGTCCTCTTTTAATTTCTCACCCGTCAGAGGGATTTTTTTGTATTCTAGCATTAGGGTTTTTTTTTTTTTTTTTGTTTGGCTGTGGCGCCTTCAGAGTAATAGCCCTGCCTTGTCTCTTGTTCTGTTGTTACTGAGCTAATTTTCTATTCACACACTCAAGAAAGTCTAATCTGGGGAAAGTTGTAGGATCGTAGGGCGCTACAAAAGTTTTAATGATGAAAGTGCCAGCAGCAAATTGCGACATGATTCACTGGAGTCTGCAAGAGGCTTTTTGACAGATGAGACAACCATCAGGAAAAAAAATAAATAAAAAAAAGGGAATAGAGCGATTCAAGTCAGGCAACCGATTTGTACTCGGAAGGAACAAGGAAATAAATGATCTTGGCAACTTATTAGATAAACTCGGAAGCAACTTAATTTGTGCCTTTAATGATTCCTGGGGGGGCTTTTTAAAAAGTAAAGGTTTTACATTTTCTAGGACTCTTAAAACTTTAAAAATGTACAAAACCTCCGTGAGCTTTTCTTTCTATTTATGCGGCTGCATTACTCATGTGGGCTGCTAATGGAATTAGTTTCCTTAATACAGAGCCAGACTTTTTTTTTCTCAGACATCCATCAAACTCGCGCAGACGATGAGTAAGACAAATGGACACGCTTACATTAACTATACATAGACACCTTCGACTAATATTTACACGTGGTGCTGTTAGATAAACAGTTGCCTAATTGCACTACTCCACAGCTCATAAAGACTCTCGGTATCCATTAACGCAAGGTAATTAGTCGTAATTTGAATCATTAAAGACAAAACAATAGCATAATCGCTTATGAATACTCAATCAGAGGATAATTACCTAGTCTTGATCTGCATCTTCAGGCTGGAGAGATGCAAAAAAAAAAAAAATAAAAATTCAAAATGCTTAAGAGGGTGGGGAGTCTTTGTTGTCTGGCTGAAGAACAGGGGCCTGCCTCCTCTTCCTCCACTGCCCCCCCACGAACACACTTCTTCAGCTTCAACAAACCCTGAAATGTAGCTGTTTAATTGCTGCTGGCCTGATTTTTTTTTCCTTCCATCCCTCCCTTTCTTTTTTTTTTTTTTTTTGCCAGGGAAAAAAGGAAAGTGCACAACAAAGTCGACGCTTTTGTCTTTTGTTGTAGCCTCTAAGACTTTCTGTGCAGAATGGCGTTCCTCTTTGTTGGGCGTGTAGAGTAAGGATCATTAGATATAATGAGGCGAGCACTGGAGAGGAATGTTGTATTGTATGTATGTGTTGTGGGTGAACAGTGAGTGAACGTGTGTGTCGGTGCACGTGCACACAACGGTGCTGGAAACTGCATAAATGACTGTATCATTGATGAGTGATGATTGATGCGGTGCGTGTAGATCTATCTGTCAGATGACCGATCTGTACGGTTTGTTTACATGATAATGCTCCCACAGTGTACAGCACAAATATGTCAGCATCCAGCTATTTATGAATGACTCTGGCATGTAAGTCAGTTTTGTATGTACGCAAAAGAAATGCCATAAAGAATTGGATCTCATTAGCAGCTAAATCGAGAATATTCCCCATTAATGAAAACTTAAAAATTCAGAAAAACTTTGCATTAAAATGGTTGATTTAGTTTTGTGCCGTTTCTGTTTTTGAGTAGAATCAAAGGCAGCATTTGGGAAGTCTAAAAGAACAGAATGTTTTAAATTGCCACCTGAAAATAGAAATTCAGAGTGTTTAATATTGATACCAAAAATACCAAAATTAAAGCGTTCCCTAGAAACAAACATCGATTCCGCTTAACTCATTGGCGCATCGCGAGAATCCTTGAGGTCTCACAAATGTGATCAATGCATTTGCTTCTTCATAAACACTGAAAACCTGCCTCGTTTGTATCCATGTTCACTAGAAAACAGTCTCGGCCTTACCGCAACCGGTAGAGGATAATCTGAGACCATCGGCGTGAACGTGTATCGCGTCCCCCTCCTGCACACATGTAGAGCTGCTCCACAGCGCTGCTAGAGGTCAAAAACTCCACAGGAAAACTACAGATTTAAAGTGCACCGTGTAGCTTTTTGGAATAATTTCTAATCACAAGAAAATCTTCACTGATGCATCCAAACTGTCATGACTGAATACAAACTTAAGGAAAGCACGATGTCGTACTGTTTATCTTTGTTCATCTTCACTTTCCAACCTCTCTGAGGAAAGCCTGTTCATTCACTTATGAGTTTGTATTATTACTAGGGCTGTCAAACGATTAATTTTTTTTAATCGCAATTAATCGCATTTTGTCCATAGTTAACTTGCGATTAATCGCAATTTTTTTGGCACGTTTTTTTCTGTTCTAAATGTACCCTAAAGCTCCTGTTTGTAAGATGGTAAAACTGATGCTTTGGGTTTCCCAACTCGTCAGATACTGGCGCTTTCCGGTGGTGGCCGACCCGACCTACAATCCCAAAGCGTCCGTATCTGACGAGTTGGGAAACCCAAAGCGTACCATCTTACAAACAGGAGCTTTAATGTATTTTTTTGTTCTTAATACTTTTAACAACATAAGAAAGGGCAAATATGCTTGCTTTATGAAAATGTTTATTCAACACTTCAAATCAGGCAGGAAAATAAAAGGCTCAAAAAATATCCCCTCACCCTAAATGGGATCAAAACATGGTGATGTCGGCTTTTGGCGGGTGGGCTCTCTGCATCTGCCATGTGTTTGGCTTGCAAATGATATTTGAGAGTCGACCTACTTCAATGGTAACTCATTTCATGTCGACCGAACCATCTGGCAGTGTTTTGAAAGTGAATTTGCCGTTCATAAGGCCTTTCTCCATTTCCTTTCACTTTCGCTTTTCTGCCCACCGCGTTTCCCCGAACGCCAACCCTACTTCTTGTTCTTCTGATTCCCATTCTTATTCTTCTACCACCCTCTGGATCAAGACTACAGGTGCCATCGACGGCCATAAATCAAACCATGCGCGTTTCTTTTTTTTTTTAATGCCGAGTGTTAATCGCGCGTTAAAAACTTTACGGCGTTAAGAGGATGTTGCGTTATTAAGTTAACTTTGACAGCTCTAATTATTACCTTATTAATGTTGTAAATATTGTCATTCTGTGCTTCTGTATTTCTTCTTTAAGCTACATGATGCACCATTAAGCTTGAACGTCCACGATACCATAGAGAAACAATGACGTCCCAAATGATCCTTGCTAACAACAGCACTGACTTCAGGGTGAACACCTTGTGTTTGTGTTGCATTGAAGAGATACGTGTTAGCAGCAAAACCTGTTGATTTCTGTTGTCATTTTCAGCCGTAACTGTGACATTTAAAAATGTGTAGTCATACACAGTGATCATATCCAACATTTCTGCTGTGATCTTATTATGTACTGTGTTTCTTTGCTAGCGTCTTTCATATAGCACCACTGATCGGACTACCTGGCAGGGTTAGGTAAACTCAAGCTGTTATTTTCAGCAGCCCACAGCCAAAAAGGTTAATTAGTCATCACATTTTAACAATAAATTATCAATGAGAGATTACAGCACCAAACATGCATTTTAGATGAATGGGATGTATAACTTTGAACTAACGTCATGGGGGGAGAAATGGAATTTGTATGAGCTATGTGAGGTTTCCTTACTAGAAGTTATCAAATCTTAGCCCAAACTTACACGGAAGTGTAATGGTAAACCGCTGGAGTACTGTTTTTAATTATCGGGCTCAAAAGTCTCTTTTTCCTGTGAGTTTTGCCAGACGAGTGCTAAACCCAAATCCCCGCCAATTATCTCTGAAATCCCACATTACCGAATGCCCGGCTACAGAGGCTTAAATCTGTTCTAAATCTTAATGACATGTATTCTTTCATTTATGTGTTTATTTGTTGTTTGTTATGATTTTGATGAATGTGTTCTTGAAGATTTGAGTCAACGGTTTACAGACTCTGTCTCTCAGTTTTCATTATGCTCAGTGGAGACACTGATGAAGGGATGAGGTCAGTTTATCCGGCATCCGAGAACGGCAAATCGCACGCAGCTCATGTCGGGGATAAGGCGATAAAGTCCAAGACTTGTTCTAATTTTCTTGGAGAAAGGTGTGTCTGAAAATTAGATACCATAATTGCGGCCCCAGTTCTTGTAATCAGCCATCCGTCTTCGTAAACTAGACAAAAACACTCCTTAGCCATAAAAGCCGCATGCCGTGCAGCTGCTAATTTGGAGTTGCAGCATCTATTTCATCCCAATTCAAGCGCTGCCCACAGGGTAGAGGACCATTGCATATGAATAAAGATCAACAGAGAGATTACCCACACACACACACACACACACACACATGTGCACACATACATAGCCCAACCTCCACCATATACACCTGTACAGTGCAGACTCGCTTTGATAGCTCTGCATGATGAATGTAAATTACAGAATTAACACGCATGCTTGCACTGGAACAGACGGACAAATAGACCTCCGCACACACGCCTGCCTGCCTGCACGCCACCCACACTCTATCACTCACATCACACACACACACACACACACACACTCTCCCCGCCCCCCGACCTAACCCAGATGGTCGGGTCCAAGCTACAGAGCTGTGAAACACTGAAGCCACAGAGCATCAGTCCAAGGGATTCTGACTTCCCAGCTGAGCTTTTAACATGCACAACAACGGCCCACAGCCACCGCATATGATGCTATGTGCCCGAGAGAGACGGACAGAGAGAAAGACAGACTGACAGAAAGGGATCCGGGGAGGGGGAGGGAGAGAGCAGGCGCAGAGACACAGCTCCCCACAGTGGAACTGTACTGTACAGTCTACAAAAAAGGAAACATTAAGAGAGGAGACGTAAAAGCTTCAGCACACGCAGAACTTTATTTACATCGCCCACAATTCAAGGTTTTCACTCCTGCTCCTCACAGCAGCAGCTATAGTTCAGTTAGACTCCTTTTTTAATGCCCCACATATATATTATTCATTTCATTACAATAGAATGGCATAACAACGTGGGGGAAAAATAGACATTTTGGCCAATGAGATGCGCTTTCACAGCCTGCAGCATTATTAACTTTGATTTATTTTATATGCGTGTTTTGCTTCCTGTTGTTGTCAGTGTCTCAGGGTATTATATAAAAACAAATGCCGTGTGTACGGCGGGGGTATTTGCAATTCATGCGAGATCAGGGCGCGCCCTGTGAGCTTTGTGTCAAGCGTAATGTAATTAGAGAATAGGGTCGACACAGTCAAACTGGGGTGAGGAAGGCTAATCAACTCTCTGAGTCAGCCTCCGTCTGTAATCAGAGGGAAAGCAAGAGAGAGCCAGCAACGGCGACGCAGACACAGAGAGGGAGATTAAATTGATTAGAAATTGAAATCCCAGACCAAACATGTTCTAAGAGAAGTTAATCACAATTTAATTGATAATTTGATTTAATTTTTTGCATGAATTTCCCCATTCTCCGCAGCCAGTTTTACCGCTCCTTGACCTCGTCTAGGAGCAAACTTTGCCAAGAGTGCTTACCAAGACACGTGTCTTACTCGACATGGCCAAGAGTATATGGACACCTACCAAACACAGCCATATGTGATTGTTTCATGACCATGAGCATTTATCTGCTGCCTGAGCAGCCTCCACTCTTTTAGCATTCGGCTTTCCACGTGATTTCAGAGTTTTGCTGCAGGATTTTGACTACATTCAGCAACAACAGCACCAAATTTGCAACATATGATAGTTCATTTTGTCCACCAGTGCTGGAGTCAGGCTGTATGAGGACAAGGCCAGAAAAAAACAAAAAGGCACCACATGTCCACATCCACGATCCAGAGCAAATACCATACGTACAAACCATCCTTTAATAGAGCCAGTAATGAAAGAGCAAAATGATGAGTGTTCTGCGATCGATGTGCGTAGCGGCAGTACAAACATTAACTTCTCGTTCTAAGTCTAAACAAAGGAGCCGAGGCCATACCATTATAAAACAGCCTCAAACACAAAGGAAACGATATTTTTTCATATTCAGTCATGACCATCGTTCATATACGACATTATAAATAAAGGAGCGTGTAGATAAAACTTTCTTATGTCTCATTGTATGATGCATTGAGTCTTGGGCTTGCCAAAATTCAAAGATGGATTTTTATTGTAATAAAGGTGATTTACTAGTTCCTGTCTTTGAGATGATGATATACTGCATTCTTAAACTGCCGTATACCGTCCTCTCTCACTGAAATACAACTTGTTTCAAGTAACAGCATAATCATTCTTCACCAGTAGTTTTCTACCTAAAAATAAATAAATAAATGAAAAAAGTAAAAAAAAAAATATATATATGTATATATATATATATATATATATATATATATATATATATATATATACATATTTTTTTTCTATTTTTTTCATATATATATATATATATATATATATATATATATATATATATATATAAACTAAATCAGAAAATATTATAATACAATATGGTAACATTCAGTGTATTTCATTTAATACCACCATAGCAAGTCTGATCTCAAGTAATGTGTTATAATAAAAAACATCTTTAACTTATTTCAAACTTGGCAACCAGAACCTATTCATTTCTCACATCCCTTATGATGTATGATCATGATCGGCCGTTAATGAAAACCTTTATGGATCCCACCAGCCATCAGACTGGTCAAGAAACAAACACTATGACACACTTTGAGTTAGAGCCGGCTCTGTCGCACTTGCCATGGGCGCGCTTTATGTAAAAGTGTGTATTTAATCCCACAGAGGGGACAAGCAAAGTCAGACGAGGAGAGTAGTCAATCATCTACTAAGTATGCATGAGCTGCATGGGCATTATTCAAATAAGAACTGCCGATGGTGAGAATGCAGTAAGCCGACCTGTTTCTGGGAGTCACTGTGTTGCCTGGTCAAATATTTGTAAATGGGTCCTCTCTAAGCCTTTGGTTATACAGTAGAACTTTCTTTTTTTTTCTGCCCTGGGTTTGAGGTTGTATGGGGACACTGGTGTTCCCCAGATAAGATGGTTTTTCATTTCAAAACACGTATTTCAGTAAATATTTTGCTGTGCATTGTGATTTTTAGTATAATTTGAATCATGAACATCATTATGAAACACATTTACTTTTGCTCTTTGGGAAGCGGGTCCCAGTGGTACAGTATGTGTTCTTAATTAGCTTACACAAGTAAAGTCAACATGGAGCAACACAGTTAATCACGAAAAGCACAGCCGGCTGAATTCGCTCTGTCAATATTTCCTGAATGAGTAAATGATGGAGTGAAACTGTTTTTACAGGTAGTCTAATAGCTTGTTGTAAACCAAGGTTGTCATTTTGCTGTGCGTGGCTCCGACAACAATTTTGGCATGTCACGTTAATGGTTTATGTAAATCAACATCTACGTCTACGTGCAACGTAATTATCAAAGTCTCCTCAGCAAAGGTGGGTGATTTAAGACGGACCCTGTTGTATATTATCTCTGAGCAGATGTTCTACTCATTTACAGCTGTTGCATCACATTCCCATTGTGTATTACAGTACATCCCAAATGTATGCCTCAAAAGCAGGACGTGTAGAAAATGTCCTTCAGCAGCTCACACACGCAGGAACAAACTTTTAACTTGAATGCTTTGGGAAATGGAAGGCCACTCAACTTAAATATCTGCAAAACAAACGCAGGAAATGTAAAGTGTACCGTTAATGTGCTTCTTTTGTAGAATGCATTTCACATAGTTGCCCTGATATATTCACTTAACCCAAGGTAAGCCACTCAGGTCTGCTGCTTCAGGCTGAAATAAGCTCAGAATATGTATGAGTTACTCTTAAAAGTTGAATGTCATTACTGTGTAGTTTGCTCTAATGCCTGGACTTTAATCTTCATCCTCATCTCATGACGATGAGCAACAATTACACAGCCGTGAGTCATGCTTCTAGGGACATGATGAATCCATCCAGTCCAATATTCACTCTCTGTGTTCTGGTTTTGTCTCCACGAACTCAAGGGGGGGAGTATTTTGGGTGCTGGGGAGCCAGCATGAAGTGGGTTCATCAGAGCTTTTTTGTGCAGCTTCTTATGGTGAGGCAATGACTTGGTCCGGAATGAGTGCTACAACAACTCTGACTACGTTCTTGTCCTTGTACCATGGTAACAACGGGCTAACAGGGAGGCTGTGTGCAAATGTTTAGTTGTTTTTATAGTTTGTTTGCAGTCTCTTCAACCTGTGCTAAGGTCTGTTTCATCAATAACAATAAGAACCAAAAATGAAGTTTCAACGTTTTGCATCCCTCTGGTAGAATTTCAAATATTGCACTCCTGTTATGTTTCACACAGAGGCCTGACATACACGCATCATGCATTAATGTATGGAGAGGCGTCAGTGAGCGGGGAAGCCACAGTAACCAGGGAGAGTTAGAGTAGCAGGTCGCAGTGACTGTGCTGTTAATATGGCTCTCTGCAGATGCATTTATTACAGTTTCAGACTGACAGACTGATTTTACACCAACTCTTTTTTCCAAGAAAACATCATCATTCAGAAATAATTATACTGCCAAATGATTCTTTCTCATTGGGAGGAAATGAAGACGGGGAATGTGATATTCCAGGCCAGATGGCTGCCAAGTGAGAGACAACTGTTGGCTTCTTGTTTTTAACTGACCAGACGGAGACTTTTTGAAGAGCGTCAGTCCGTTTTGCAGTCGTCATTATGCACGATGCCGACATGTATTCTGCTGCTCGGGCTCGCCAAATCAAAATAGCGTGAGGGCAGAGCATCGGGACATCATTTTGCGTGCGGCTAGTTTACCGCACAGTGGGCTACCCTTCTGATGTGACCCACTAATGGGCAACATTTTATCAATACAAGATGAGAACACAGAACAGCTGGGATGCTCAGGCAGGAGCGTACAAATGAGCGCACGTTGCTACCATGAGCAGGAGTTGTCTGAGAGAACAAACACTGCGGCCCAGCGTTACACGCTGTGTCTGTGTATTCCAGACTCCTACATGTAACAATTCCACCTCATCTCTCCTGTTACCTGTTCTTTCATTGACTCTATCGCTCTCAAACTCAGTCTGTGATCTCCCCACGCCGTAGGACTCGTCACTACCCTCCAGATGTCTGGTCATAAATATAAAACGTGTTTGATGGTATCAGGGCGGCTCAGACGCGTGACGAGCTCAGTCTGGGATTGTTTGAGCTTCGAACCCCTCTCACGCTCAGCCACGGAGACGTCTCTTCCAACAGAACCTATCCAGTGTTCTAACCAGGTGTCTGGATGAAAAGAAAAAAATTGTGTCTTCAAAGTCATCAAGCATGCAAAGTCTGATTCTGCCAGAAATGAACCAAAAGTTGCAGGAAAATGCTTAGATAAACAACACGTTGTGTTGAGAAGACAAAAAAGCTGTTTTCCATCATCGTTAAGTGATAGGACGGCAGAGAGGTTGCAGCTGAGCGGGTGATGAATACCACTCCGGGCACATATCTGACAGGTTTTTGTTGTGAACATCATACTCTCAGCATCTCCAGTGGGGTCATTATGGATGCAAATCCCAGTCGCAGCGGTGTTTTATGACACCTGTTCTTGTTTTCCAGGGCGGCCCCGGCAAGTGTCCCGTCGAGGACTTGCAAATCAAGATGGAAAAACGAGAGATGGGCGGACAGGTAGGCCCGCTCAGCTGTCAGCGTCGTCCCTCGTCTACCTTCACCCCCTCCCTCCCCTTTCCTCCCAATCACAGCTCTGCCATTTGTGTTCCCATCAGTCATTTTCATAGCCCCATCGCTCTCGCCTTCTCCCTCTCTCAATGTTAGATGAGGACATTGCACCCCACCTCTGCCTGATACTTGAGCATCTGCTTCTTTCTGTCTCTGGAGAATTTGATGCTGATGGGGGTTCTGTGTGAACTGGGTCAAAGAGCCCCCTCACTTCTGTGCAGATGTCTGGTTCCTGCAAAGGATATTACCGTAGGTTCCAATAGCACGTTGTGGAAATATCGCGTCGTGACCGGAGGTGAGCAGTGCAACCATGAAACGCTGAAGAATCCTGCAATACCTGTCATACTGCATGCATGATACATTAAGAGGTGGGCAAAGCGGAAACTGTATGTAAAAATAGGCCTCCACCATCGTTGCCTGCATGCAAAATCAAAGAAGGCCCAATAGCTGGGAAACTATTCATGGGGTAAAAATGTTATACAGTAGAATTCAGGACAGGAAGCCAAAGAATTACATCTATATTGGACTCTAGCTAGATTAAATCCAGGGCCAACTTAGAGTGTCAATGCAGGAAGTAGTGAGTCCATAATGCAGCAAGATGAAAAAGTAAGGGCGTCAAGGTCGACCTGTTGGTTGGGGGGGTGTTTCCCAACTGACTGTCATGCACGACATACATGAGCTATAACTAACATTCACGTTTTTATGAACCGTAACATTGGTCGTATCTTAACTACACTTAGGTGTTTTGTTCCGTAACTACATCATAGTTTCTTTGCTATAACCACAATCTTTTCCAACCTTACCACGCCATGCCAGTCGTCATAGATGGTGTGAATTTGAGAAACGTTGAAACTGGACGCCCAAAAATGATACAAAAATTGTTAGGGTTTTGTAAAATCATCAAATTCGATTGTGTTCTCAGGCTCAGGCAAGGTTCCCACAATGACAAAATCGTTCGATCGAGGCATTGTATCAACTTCTATAGGCTTCAGAAGCCTTGAGGGGCAAGTGACACTGTCACTGACACTAAATTGTTTTGAAGATTTTCTTTTTTTCTTGTGTGAAACTGAGTGAAGAAAAAACATTTCAAGAGAATTTGTTATGTGTCAACTGAGTGAAAAACACTTTTCCGGAGAGAAAAAAATTAACTCGGATCAACAAATGGAAAAAAAAATTATAATTCCCAGGATAATTTTATTTTCATGCCTGAAACCAAGTGAAAATGTGCTTTTGGCAGGAGAATTATTTTTGATGTTGTTGTTTTGTAAGGCTCATTTGGAGGCTGAAGTGCACCACTAACTCTTGTTTTAAATATGTAAGTATTCATGTTTCTTTGTGCACACTAAACACAACTTTGCCTGATTTACAAAGTACATCACACACTATATATTATTCTGAATACTTTTTGGTTGCGAATGCTGGAGATATTCAAAGCACACTGGTTGACTACAGCTTCCAGGTAATGTGATCCACTGACTCAAAATCCATGCCAAGTCTTCCTGTACTCCTGTGCTGAGACACACCTCTTTCTGTTGTATTGTTTTTCATTTTTATTGGTTTAATTCTTTTTTCTGATGATCCATGTTCAAAATGTTTTTTTTTCCATGTATGAAAAGAGATTTTTTTTTTTTATAAGAAAACTTTTTTTTTTCTCTGACGAATTGATTTTCTCTTTTTTTTTAAAGATAATGTTTTTTGTTTTTTTTTTTATCTGTGTGTGGAACCGATAAAAAAAAAGTAATTCAAGAGACAGTAAGGCTCATTTTTTTGAGTTTGGATTTACTGATTTTGACCACAACAAGGCTGCACCTCTACACAGAGGTGGTAAATGAAGGTGGTAAATAGACGTTAATTATATATCCACGTTGTCATAAACATTCAAACCAGCAGTGTTAGTCGCATACTTGCGCTTCTGTATTTACGCTTGCAGTGAGGTGTAGTAATTATTCCGTAAACACCTTTCATTGTAAAAATATCAGCCGACTCAATTCTTTGTATTTTTTTTTTGTATCTTTGTATTTCCTCAGTCAGTGCTGTGTCAACATCGCACTCCCTGCCCTGGACCGCAGCACAGAGGGCCGGACTGGACCGGATAAATCGATTATTGAAATCCAAGATTAAATCAAACAGCGTTAAAGAATGAATACTGTGCATATTTCACCAAGTACAGTTTTACTTTTCATGTAGCTGAGCACACTGGAGAGAGTTGCAGTCTCCACACACACTCTGCCTTCTCCAGTCAGCTCGTCTGGAACATCCTCACCACCTGCACATATGGATTGTATGATTTATCAAAGCCAGACAGCGACAGCTCTCACAGGATCGTTACACTCTTTCACTGTCGTCGCACTGCTAAAGGACGACGTGAATGGAAGAATATATAACGAGTGTTTTCTGACCTCCTTGGTCAACTGAGGTGATCCTTTCAGTTAGCCAGTTTGGTTAAACCTGCCAAATGTTTACGGCAATCATGCCGTGCAACAAATTCAACTGCTCCTCTCTCCACTTTTCATCAATTCATCGCCAATTGCTTTACACTTTGGATTGACCTTACGCTTTTCTGTTTCAACAGGAAACACATCACATCATTTCATACAATTTCATGGGACCTTTAATGAAATCACAAAGGAGTTAATAATGATGGCTAACCCTGAGAAATAGCAGTGTGCAGCTAATACACATTTGGTCTCATTTTTCATCAGGTAGTCAGATGAATGAAATGTGTTCATGGTCTTTTGTTTCCTCGAGCAGCGTGCCTAGAATTCTGCGGGGTTCTTTTCACCTCTCAGTAGAGCCTCGGTTCGTTCATAATTATCAGATTCAAGAAGCATGTTCTTTGTATTCCCTGTAAGAGTGCCACTTATATTTAAAGTAAGAGTACAGGCTGAAAAGAAGAGCTTTGTTCAGGAACACCAATTATACAAGTCTGAGTCAAGACTTAGCTCAAAAGGTCTGAAGCCTGATGTTCACTTTAACTCGCTGGGACGTTTCCTGTATGGGATGATGCAAGTCCATGCTTAACAGTGGCATAAACATGAGCAATGGTTGATCTAGGGAAAACCAAAGTAATAAAGCCAATTTAAAAAAGAATCACGTTTTTGGCACAGAAAATGTCTAAACTAATGGATTCAAGTACAACATGCCACCAAAAGACAGAGATACAATTCTCTGCCACCGGCAACTGGTTTTTATTTGAACATTCTGTTAGTGCTAGCAACCATCACGGCACGTTCTAAAGACATGACATTGTAACATCCACCATTTTGTCAGCTCTGTGTCCAAACAAATATCAACTACTCCCCAAATGCTTCATCTGTCATCTGTCCATGCACTTTGTGTGTGTGTTCTTTTGTGCTTGTGGTCTTGTAGAGTTCCTCTATGACCAGCAAGCTGTTAACCCAACTTGCCATCAAGTCATACTAGCCGCCTGGAATGCGTTACCAAGGCAACCTTCAAGTACCTGAAGTGAAATGTGTGTTCCTCTTTTTACCTTGTGAACTCCAAGAACTCACTGTAACTGTGTTGTGCTTCCTCTGTGGTCTTAATGTTGATCGTTCACTGAAGATTCATCGTTGCTTTGCTCTCTTATTTTCTTCTTTGACCCTGTTTCCCTGAAGTTTTGCCATTGATCCAACATTGGATTTGTCGCACAGCACTGTTTTCATGAGTTAATACCATTAATCAGCACAGTTGGCAGGATAAAATGATTGCAGTTTACATTTTTTCTGCAAACCACACATACATAGTGGACATTTGTACAAAACATGTTCACATGAACTGATTTTCACATTGGGTGGCAGGTGGCAGAGACAGTGGTGGAGTTCCAGGCCGTAAAGCCAATGACAGCGGTTTAAAACCTGCATTTAAACATTTTTCAAGTTTGAAACCACTGGCTATTTTTACGGAGACCTCGGGACAGTTTCCAGCTGTATTTGTGGGCGACAAAAGACAGAGGAAGATATTTTTGATGAGAAGCTGGAGCTTCTCTTGCCGCGTTTGTGGCAAACCGAGCATGATGTGTTTTCTAACCCTGACCAAGCCCCCAATAGGATCGCCAGGCTTTGAAGCCGACTTTCGTAGTGGTCACACCAGGTGAATTTATCTTCACGTGATGCACCGGGGCATAAAGAGCGTCAGGACTCGCTTCACCATCATAATTAGAATCATCCGGCCCAGTCAAGATGAACCACAAGATAAAATCCTTTTATCTCTATCCAAGTTAACCAGGCGCTAAAACCAGAAGTAAGCCAGCTTGGTCGTACGGGAGATGTGCCACTGAGCAGCTTTCATACGAAACTTAACCTGAGTAGCAACATAAATAACCAATAAGGTTCAACTTATACGTGGTTTCCAGAAACATACATTGCCAACATATATTCTGGGGAGTGGGTTGCATTTATGATCACATCAGCAACCTGCAGGTTTATTATGGCTCTTCAAAGGTGCACTATTGTTGCTTATACAACTGATCATACGAGCTCACTGTCAATTAAGCACACTCTGCACATCCCCAAAGTCATGCATGACTATCTTCAACTTTACAGCAGTGCTATGTGTGCAGTGTGACTCAGAGCCGCTGCTTCCTGTCTCCTTCTTTGCATTGTAAACTAATGATTTGCTTAAAGCGATAAGGTTTGGAAGCAGGTTTGGTTCAAAAGCTACACTCTTCTTAACCACAGACAGCAACAAATTAAGCGCTCGACTGCCAAAACGCTGAGGTGAAATGGGTTTTTGTGGGAGGGAGCTTCAGCTTCTAAAGTAGAGAGTGAAAACCGACATTTCTGTAAACACGGGGCCTGTTTGTGCCACAGCCCAACATGCACGGGCTTGTACCTGTAGGGTTTGTCAGGTAGGAGTGAAGACGCCTGAGCAGCTAACGTTCAGAGGGTGTTGTGCACTTTTTAACTCAACAGCTTGCAGTTAGGAAGCATACCTCAGCCCTTTTTTGGCAACAGAAGACACATGTTGTAAGTATGAGCTCCGCACTTACTTTAAGCTTCAAGACTTTGGACAAACTAGCTGTCCTGATTTGAGGATTCTGATGGCACTGCTGTTGAACACTGTGAATGCTTTGCTTCCCATCCGCTCTGCCTTGTTCTTCGGTAATGACCGACTCCCTCTGATCTCGCCCCGCCAAAAAGCATGTTGCTAAAATAAAACTGGGATGTGTTTAGCGGATGGCTCCCTCTTGTCTGCGAGAGCGTGAGCAAGTGTATCTGATGGGGCTCCTGTGATCTCTGCAGTTTTTATTGGAAGTTTCTCCCTCTGTGTCTCTCTGCGCGTCTCGGTTCGCCTCCAGCTGTCTTCCCTTTTCCTTCCTTTCCTCCCTGAGAAAACATGAAAAAGGTCCAAAGCCGAGCGAGAATTCTTTTTCGCTGAATGTGCTCTGTGATGAAATCCGAAAATTGAATGGCTGCATTAGGATGTAGCCGTTCCTCTGAAGCCTTGTCACTTCAGAGGGACTTTCTGATAAAGCATCAGTTCAAAGCTGCACTGTTGAAGCTGTCATCACTTTCTTTAAATGCAACTTTGTCAGATTGACTGCTTTTAACCAAATCGTTTTTTTTTCTTATCAAGAGGGACATCGAGTTCAGAGGTCCGGGTCTCTGGCTTTTAACAATACCCAAGCTGAGGGGGAGCAGAGCAGGTCAGAGTTCGTGCACCTCTTCATGTTTACGTCCCAACCCATGGCCACTCAGTGTCACGAGTACTCAGTGCTTACTTGAACCATGCCCATCTTCAAACTCTGCCTTTAATTTTAGTCTCAGACCAATAAACGTATTCATGGATATAAAAAAAAAAAATCCAGTGGTGTGACTCGAACTACCGTAGACCGTTTGTTAGCCTTGTTAGCTTGTAATGACCCCTCCACCTCTTGCGGTGGATGCAGATGCAAATGTTTACTGCTAACATTACATCTTGGCAACTGAGTATTCACCCAGGCGACCGGGATTCATTTCCAAACAAAAATGACCTTTTCCTAAACCTATAGTTTCTGTTTGAACCATCTTTGTGAGCATATCACAATATTAACCACTTAGAAAGGCTAAAGGGCATCCTGTGCATCTAAAAGAGGCTTTAGTATTTGGTAAACTGAGAGAGAACATGAACACAGTCACTGTATGTCTTACTGCTTTTTTTTTTTTTTTTTTTTTTATCAGTCAAGGACATTCCAAACCACAGTGTCACAGACAAACTCCCAGCGAATGAACAAAATAATTAGTCAATGTCAATGTGATCCTGTGCACTGGGATCTGAAAGAGGAAAATAATCCCACACCTGTTGATAAGTTGATGGCTTGCGCTTCCAACGCGGCTCTCTAAAATCGGCAAAAATACTTTTTTATCACAAGCCATCATTTTTTACATGGAAAAAAAAAAAACACACACACACACACACACACAGCTCTAGTCAGTTCCTCAGTCCGTCAGTTGGACAGCTGTCACAGCAGAGCGAACTGTGTGACACTCAGTCAGCAGCGCTGGTTTGACGAGGCAGGCTGCTGGACTGTGCTGCCAGGTGTACTGGTGATGATGACTAGCTGGCAAGGTCAGCCCAGTGCTGCCGGCTCAATGACACGCCAGGAAGAAAAGGAAAAAAAAAAATGTGATCCCTGTGTCGTGAATTGTTCTGATTACCACTAACGACGCACGCTAACGGCTTGTGAATGTGTGTGTGGCTTTGACCGTGGCGTACCGAAGATAAGCAGCAGTTAAAAAAGCATGCAAAAATGTTAGCGCAACAGCAGCATTGCTCTCCTTGTTCACACGTTCTGCTCAGCTGCGCCCACAGCCACCCCTCACTGCTGGGTTGGGCTTGGCGGTGAGAGAACTGCTGTAGTTTTTTTTTATGATCGTGTGACTACAACAACACACTGACGGGTTTACCTCCTCCGGGATGTAGAGTGGAGACTATATCACATACGACATAAGACAAGACAGAAAAGTGCAATCCTTAAGATTTCCTCCTCCATCCATGCAGTGTGTCTAAAATAGGTTTCAGCAAAATTCTGAGGAGGTGCTTCAAGTTTGAGATAAAAATGGCACATTTCTCTACATACAGAAGCTGCCGTCGCAGCCCGCCTAAACAACGCATATCTATATACGTCAGACATACTCTGTACGGGAGATTTTATCTCATACACACGTCAGATAATGCGAATAGCTTTTGCACACACTCTCTGCAGATGCTTTTTGTTGTTGTTTTTTTTTATTTATATGTTGCTCCACTTTCCTGCATGTACACTTGCCGTAATTCCCTGTATTACATCCACCGCTCTGACTTATTCTTATCCAGTTCTCTGCTGCTATAATGACCCACTTTCCCCACAGGGATCATTACATTTTCATCTAATTTAGGATTTGCGAAAAATAAATACACTAATGAGAAGAGGATGCTGCTGTTTCGGCTGTTGCCTGCCACGCTGACATAAATCGGACTCAGTGCAGACTAGTTACAATTAAATTGGCAAAAACGGCATTTCACTGAACCGAGCTGCTGTAACGATTCCCACAGAGTGTTCTGATAACCCAATCGTATGAAACAGGCGAGGTAGACCAGGTACTTCTTTTTTTTACAATGGATGATCTATATGTAAGGACTTTAACCCTGTTTTCAATTATGCCACCTTCCACTTCTGCACTTTTTACACCACTAAGTTTATTTCAGAGCCATGGTTACTTCTTTGCATATTTTATGATCATCTTGTAAAATATGACGTTTTGTTAGAAATAGGGCAAAATATGAGATCCACACACACTCACAACCCAATCGCCAGAATAAATGTTTCAAAAGTATGTTTCTGTAAAACAAGGTAACAAGGTTTTAAAAAAAAGAGAAAAAAAAACACATTTTGAAAAAATTTAATGTTTAAGTCCTTTTAAAACTGAAAGGTCCTTTGTGCTACGTCTATTGAAGAAAAACACAGCTTTTAAACTTACTAAGCTAATGGTCTTGCTAAGTTCAGGCAGGGTTAGGAAACATTATGTTTTAGCATTAAATAGCTGTTTTGCTTACTCACCACGAACACAGCTGGAGATATCCCAGGGTCTCATTTCCAACACTTATCGCAACAGACACGACTGGAAATTGTCCTGAGGTCTCATTAAAAATAACCAGTGGCTTCACACTTACAAATGATGTAACACAGACCCACGGACACTGTCACTTCATGCAAATAATGAAACAAAAGAAAAGCCAGCATGATGACTACTTTTCTTTTTGAAAGTCAAGTGCATGTCACAGATTATACGTCTGTACCTTTACTGAAATGCAGTTTTGAAGGAAGGACTTGTAGTTGTTTTTTTTTACATTGTATTATTGTAGGTTAGGGTGAACCCAACACTGGCTTATTACTAAAGTTGTGGTACCTGAGCAACACTAGCAACTATTAGGACCAATGGTTACATCACCCATTTGCTTTTTTAGCTCTGTTTTGGTTTCCACCCATTATTAAATAAATGGGCTTTTCGGCTGCTAAACGCTCCACTCTGTTCATCAGATTATCACTTACTTTGTCAGTTAGTCAGTCTGTAAGTTTAGTCTGATAGCTGCTGGCTACTGCTGGAGTCAGGGGTTGATGTGACTGGTGAGCGTGAGGCAGTACAAGTTTTGTACAGAAACCGGGGGGGGCAGGGGAGATTTTTTTCCCCCCTGGTTTTATAAGTTCAAAAATGTTTGAAGCTTTGAATTTTTTTAAACAAACAACAATTTTTCCGGGGAATTTTTTCAAGTGATGAGTAAGGCTCGTGTTGTGTTTGTTTATGTAATACTCATTTTGACCACAAGAGGCTGAAGTACTCATGTTCTAAATAAGATTAAACTGTCATGACTGTCATGTCTTTCTTTTGGTGAGGAATATGTCACACTTGGCACTATTCTGCCATCAGTGTCACTGGTAGAATACTGTGTATTATCCGCCTTCTCATCAATGGGTGTCTACAATGAATAGTAAGTCACCACATACAAGAGGAAGATGAAGAAGACGCATATTTCTGCACAGAAAACCAGTTGCATGTGATGTGGAGATCAGAAAACACTTGTTATATATTCTTCTCTTCATGTTGTCCTTTAGCAGTGTGAGGACAGTGAAAGAGTAGGCACTTTTCAGACAGAGTCGCTGCATTATCTCCAAAGCGGTGGTTTACCAATTCCCCACCGTTGTTTGTTCACACAGAGCCAAGTATCTCCGGCATAAAGACAAACCGCTGTGTAATTCAGACAGGAAGCCCGCACTGCGGCTCCTAAAGAGGCGTGGCATTACACGTCATGGTGATGACGTCATGGTGGTCCCAGGTGTCCTCCTGTTAGGGCGTTTTCACACCTGCCTTGTTTAGTTCGGTTGAATCGAACCCTGGAGCGTTTACCCCCTTGGTGCACTTCGTTTGGGAAGGTGTGAACACATCAATCGCATTCGGGTGCGGACCAAAACAACCGGACCGAGACCTTGTTGAAGAGGTGGTCGCGGTCCGGTTCCAAACAAACTCTGGTACAGTTCGTTTGTGGTGAGAACATGATCCAAACTCGATCCAACCCAACTGCAGGAAGCATCAGTGCTTAACCCCGTATTTCCACTGGATACGTGTCCGCTGCGTTACGGCCAGATCAGGTGTTTTGCTCCGCCGTCCGGTAACCCCCGGTTGCGTTTTGAGTCGGACACGGTGCAGTACGGTAGGCAGCTGGCGTCGCGAGGCCAAGGAGTTCCCGCGATAATCACATTATCACTCGCGACCGCAGTTATAGGTCTGTGTCATAAATACAACAACACAAAGTGTTCCCGACCGAAGGATCAGAAGAAGAGCTTGTGTTTGTCTCTTTTTTGAGATTTGTGTGCTGGTGTAAACACGGAGTGTTTTATTTTGAAAAGTAACCGGACGTCAAATTGTTGTTGTTTCAGTGCTTGACTTCCTGTCTGCTCGGTGCTAAATTCAGCTGAATTGCTGCCTCGTTTTCGAAATTTAGACCAATTAGAGAGCAGTTTCCTCACGCATCACACATTTTGGTCCACCTGTAAATGCTGCTATGTGAACACAAACCAAACTCGAGGCAATATGCAACATTGTAACAAGTTGGTCCCTGATTCGGACCAGAGCAAACGAACTATAGGTGTGAAAACGCCCATAATCTAAACATGTACCCGCTGACTGTTAATAATCACATTGATGCTGTTATAATGTGTTGTGGTTGAGGTCCTGACCCACCAAACATCCTGGAAAGTGACAAAGTTACGTTTTTTCGCTCTAAATTACATAATTACATAATCACTTGGTGAGTTAAAGTTTTTTGCCGGGGACAGGCGCTGTTTTTCCGGCAGAAATGTGACGAGGAGTCTGTAGGACAGACAGGAGGACAGACAGGAGGACAGACACCTCTCTGCGTACAGCTGTAGTATTTTTTTCCTCATACAAGTCGCCAAAGACATGGACAGTTACTACGTCACTTTTGTTTGGTCATGTAACGTTGCTTTGTCAGACATTTTCTTTATTTAGTTGAGTGAAGGACCTGTGCAGTTATCAGACTGTCAGAGCGACACGCCCTCGATACGCTCAGCCAGCTTATCCATTCACACTGCGAAATTTCACCCATCGCCTCCTCCGAGATGAGGCGGAGAATTGGCGCAGGATCCTCGCATCCAAACGCCAGTGTGACTGAGTCTAGTGTAACGATTCTGTGAGAGCTGTCACTTTCCAGGCTTTGATAAATCATACAATCCATACGTGCAGGTGGTGACGACATGCAAATACAGAAGTGCAAGTACGCGACTACCTCTGCTGGTTTGAATGTCCATGACAACGTGGATCTATAATTGACGTTTGTCTGTATGAGCAGCACTTTTCATCAGCCCCTTAATGTGATTCATTATGAATATTGAAATATGAATGAATTAAATATTGTCCTTTCGGTGAAACATGTGTATTCTTCATACTTTATAATGTAAACTTCTAACTGCCGTTTCTGTGATCTATTTCCATGTGACTGTGGCCAGGAGGGAACCCACTTCCAGTCGACAGCACTGACTCTGATACCTGGTGTTCAGATAAGAGCCAATATCAGCTAATGTGAGTAGTCATTAATCTGTCCTCAGGTTGAAAGCCTGACACATTTAGGTGGCTGGCCGTACTTTTTAATTAATTTGTAATATGATTGATTTGGAAGAGTTAATAAAACGACATGTATCTAAAATCTGAACAGATAAAACATCATGTCCTCTGATGCAATGCGTAGATACAAATGTGGATTTTAAAATGAAGTAATGACACAGAGATACACCTCTGGCTCTCATACAAAAGTTGTACACTTTATGACATGTCTGCTCTGCAGGGCTCCTGTCCATGATGTTGTGGCATGGGGAGAGTCACTCGACCATCTTCTGGAGTGTAAAAGTAAGCTCACTTGGATTTACGCCTCTCACTTTTGTGAAAAAACGCTCCTCTCTCAATTCTCCGTCTTCTCTTTTCACCCTCGCAATTCTCTTGCCGCCCGGCGCCGCATATCATCTTGGATTGCCCTCGGGCTTCTTAGGAGGATCATGGATATATTCTTCCTTCAAGTTCGTCCAATCCATTCGGAGATATATTTAAGGAGGATGACACTGGCAGAGATAAGAGGCCCTTATCTGAGCTGCCAGCGTAGATAGGGTGATTCCAGCCCGCTATTATTCATTTATCAGGTCGGCATTGCTGATGGCTTTTCACCTATCACGTATCCCCGGTCTTCATTTGAAAATGACTGAAAGAGGGGCATCTCGATGTCTTTCCTCTCATTACTTTAGTGAAATGAATTCAGCTGATCTGCCACACTTCAGCCTGTTGTCTCCTACGTCGAGATTAACTCTCCTCCGGATGATACATTTTTGTCTTGCATCCCGGTTGCTTCATTTCTCTTTGAAGCGACGCAGTGACACAAATCTGTAAACAGTCGCAAAAAAAAAAAAATCAATGGCCGTGCACGTGGCAGCTGCGATCTGATGCCGCTTTACGCGCCTTTACATCACCTGTGATTTTAAAGAGCTGACCGTGAAGTGACTGAAAGCTCAGATATGGGCCGAGAGTGATTCCTAGGCGGGAACAAGCGGCCTCTGGACGATATTTAGTCTCCTGTCAATTACTGTCAGAGCGCCAGCTGTGATTTATGTGAAGCAATTTGTGTGAATAACACTGGCGCTCACAGTTAGCTGTTTGTTTTCCGCTCCCAGAAGAAGTGCCAAGTATTCCACACCTGCATTAGAATCACAGCTCCGTGAATGCTCCCGTAACAAAGGTAATGGGTGTGGGGAGGAGATAACGGGAAACATAGGTGTGCGCAATTATATGATGCCGAGGCGGCTCGCACCGGGATGCAGGGCTTGGTTTTGAAGGTTTTGAAGTTAAAAGCGCCTCCAGACATCCACCACAATACCTGCCCGGCTTGCTGCACCGTCTCTTTGTTCACCGACTTCTTTGAGTTAACAAGGACTGTGCTGAGGAAGGGAGAATGTGAGTGAAAGATAACACAGAGGCTTAACCTTTAGCTAAGGCTCACTGCTCTTATGAGTTTATTCTTATATACCTTGTTTGTTTTTTGGGTTTTTTTTTTTTTTTTAAATGGGCTGGTTAATTTAAACCCATTTTCAGCTGATATTATATCCCCGGGCCCATACACGTGTCGTGTTGTTTCCTGCTGTAGGAGGACAGTCAACAGTAAACAAGGTCCTCCTGTAACGAGCTCAAGGTCAGACATCAGCCGGTAAAAAGAAGTGGAGGCAAACCCTGAATGAGCTGCTGAGTGAGTTAGAAAAAAAAAACTCTTGAGAGGATGTTCTCAGAACTCTTGGAGCTGGGAACAAAAGTGACCAACTTTTTTTGAGCTCATCTCATGATCTTCATCAGTATATGAAGCATGATGAAGTCATGGGCCTTTAGTAGAGTGTACAGCACACTCTGCACTGTGCAGTACAACTATACATAACTCACTTCTCATTTAGATTTGCACTATCTGGTCAATTTTTCAATACCCATATTTATTTTTTGTAAATTGGCCGGTCACTATAATCAATAAATCAATTAATCGTACGATAAATTAAAATGAGCTCGATAATTTTGCCGGCCTCGATAATTTCCATTTGCATGCTTGTTTGTTTTTTCCTCGTGTCTCTCAGGTGAACCCTCTTGTCAGTCACTCTCTGTCTCCGTGTGAGGAGGCGGGGCCCTGTACCTGGCATACCACAGAGTGCAGCATGAGAGCCCCGTGAGGAGTAGCAAGGCAGAGAAAACGCTAGTTGAGATTTGACAGAATAAAAACAAAGATGGAATTGGTTTCAAAGCCGAACAGTGTGGGAGCACTTCGGTTTCAAACCAAATGACCGCGGTGAGCCACTTAACCTGGACGAGCCGGTATGTCACATTTGTTGTAAAACAGTAGCAACTAAAAGCGGCAATACAACTAACATGCATCTACACCTAAAGCATAATCATCCGATGCAGTTTTCCCAGCTGGGAAAAAAAAAACTACAACTAAAGCTACATTTGCATGCTTGTTCCAATTCCAATGTTGTCTCCGTCTTCCCGACAGTCCACAATCACTGGGGCGTTTAGTCGACGAGCAAAATACAAACAGGACAGTGCAAAATGGTGTAGTTCGCTACATCACTGAAGAGATGCAGCCCTTTAATACCGTCGAAAAGCCAAACATTTGACAGCCAGTACAAGTTGCCTGGGAGAACAAACGTGTCACAAACGGCAATTCCACAACTGTACAGAGTGAAAGACGACATACTAAAGGCTTAGGCTTATTGTCTTTGGTGTCGTGTAATTCAACTGCAGTTTTTGCAAACAGAGACTGAGAGTCCTTTTTATTTATTGTTTCTGGTTGTTTTGTTTATTTATTTTGGATACTTAAAATGTCTTCGTCACATTTCAATTCCAATGTTAAATATTCTTTAGAAATAAAAGTGTATTGATCTTTGAAAGGGTGTACTAGCATTATTATGCCATTATCATTTTAATAGTTGAAAAGTGATTCTGATTATTTGATTAATTATCTGTCCCACAAAAAGTCATCTGAATTGTTAAAAAAAAATAAATAAATAAATCTAATCCAATAACATAGCCCGGTGTTTTCTTAATCTTTTATCCCAACACATCCTCGCACCCAAAAAACGGAATCGGCTGACTGCCAGTCACTCCCAAAACAACGTGAGTGTGCCGTCGCAGCTTGGTTAGGTTTTTTTTGTAGTGCCTGAAACTTTTTGGTTAGATTTGGGAAAACAGCATGGTTTGGTGTTTCACTGCAGATGAACAGAGGCGTCCCAGATGGAAGTCCTGTTCTTGCTTAACCCAAATGTGGATTTTGTCACTGTTTATACTTGAACCGACTTCCTCCTTTGCCGCTGTAATACTTAGTGCAGCCACTAGGGGGTCACTTCCTAACAAGGAACGTAAACATGGGTTATCTTTATGTTCATTTTTCTGACGAGGAGGGCCTGAATATCTCGTTTGCACCAGGAAATATTTTATATCTGAGACACTGGGGGGTTTTTTGTCCTAGACCTGTTGTGTGAGTCATCTGCAGATAGTTTCCATCAGATGTGAACTTGTGGGAGGACCCTGATGGATAGCAGGATACAGAAACTAGTCCAAACAAACATTCTGTTCACAGGATCGTCTCTGTGTCAGCTGTTTTTTGTAAATTCCGTGATTTTTATCGGCGTGTTTCAACACAGCAGTTTGTACAGTTCAGCTGTTGGCAGACGCTCCTCTCGCTCGGACAGCTGCCTCGGGCTCTATATGCAGGTCTGTGTCCGGTATCAACCTCTGCTGCGCTTTACAGCGTGACATCCGCCACTGTAGGCTACGACATCATCCGGTCTCATTTCTGCATCGCCGTCACGTCACCCTGCTTTGCTTTAATCTGTCATTTTCAGCATCTAACTTCTACTCCACAACCATATTCATCTCTATCCCGCTCTGTAAAACACACCGTTGAAAGCTTTACTTTTGATTTTCTGAAGGCCATGACCACACGGCTTCTACAAACACAAACAGGGTGCTCAGGGAGATGGAGATCCAGAGGGACCCGATGAATTCCATTCAGACTTCCATAAGATCATTTTGCGAACGCCGCTGTTTATCTGCCAATTGTTTGTCAACTAGAAAAGCTGCCGTAGCCTTTGTTGGCCGGGACCGCTGTTTGCTCTGTCAGCTGACAATCACACGGTTTGCAGTCGCTGGCTGGCAGACTAAGCTCCGTTTAAAGAGTTTTTGCACCCCCATGTGAGGGCATGCTAATCGTGCACCACGGCAAGGAAATGGGGCAGATTCACTTTGTAAGACCTTCTTTGTCAATAAAAAACTGAGCAAATATCGCAGGAGAAAGTAAGAGAGTTTAAGAAGATGTAAAAAGGTTCCCCGCATGAGGCCCAATGTCACAAGATGATGATGTTTGGGACTCCTGGGCCTCCATAGATTTCACTTTTTACGCATGAAAGGAATTAAAAAAAAAAACACCCTGCTATACGTCTACCACCAGAGTGTTTGTAATAACCTAAAACATTTCGCAGGCTCGACATTCTGAAATTGGAAAAAAAAAAAAAAAGAGGATTATGGTGGACTAACCAGGTCCTTAAAAGCTGTGTCATTGAACCTCTCATGAGCGTTTGAAATGAAACTGTCCAGGTTTCAAAGTGTTTGCGTTCCCCTCTGTGCAGCCGGCCAGCTGGTGTTCGAGGACTTCTTGAGGACGGAGTACAGCGAGGAGAACCTGCTATTTTGGCTGGCCTGTGAGGACTACAAGAAGGCAGCCAGCGAGACGGAAAGGGCCGAGGCTGCCAAAAGGATCTACGCGGAGTTTGTCGAAGTCGACGCGCCCAGACAGGTACGGCTTTTGTAGAGCGAAAGTGAGAACTGTGCAGCTCTTAAATCCACCTCAATTGCTCATTGTCACGATCGCTCCTCCACAGTTGCACTCGCTTATTGTACCGAAATACAGCCTCCGCCCTGCTTTTTCTCTGACGCTCATTTGTTCACAGTTTCTCTCTTTTGCTATTTGAACACGCAGTTAACTTTCTGAGGTATGATAATGTAAGAAGGCAAAAAAAAATAATAATAATCTCCAAACAGAAAGAACTCATGAGTGAAATAGCGGTTGCTGTTTTCTGAACACAGATAAACATTGACTGTGTGACGAGAGGAGAAATCAGTGAAAATATCGCTCAGCCGGGGCCAAATTGCTTCGACAGGGCGCAGAGTCTGATATACGGTCTGATGGAAAACGACTGTTACCCTCGATTTCTGAAATCAGAAATCTACCAAGCTCTCCTGGAACAGCAATGAAAGCAACGCGAGGAGAAGAAGAAGAAGAAGAAGAAGAAGAAAAAAAAAACAGTTGCCGACGCCTTTCCGGATGATTGATTCTGCACTCTTCTTAGAATCTCAGTTTAAGACAGCGACAAAAAAAAAAAAAAAAAAAAAAAAAAAAAATAACCTGTCTGTCAGAGGAAGCAGAAGTGACGGGAGATACGGAGCTGCAGCTGTGGGTGCTGACAGGATCGAGGAGCCCCACATGATCTAAATTATATATTAAGCGGCTTTTGAAGTCAGTTTTGTTTTATCACACAAGACGACCTGTAACTCATTAAGACATGGCATCGAGCTCTAAAGGGGTTTTTAAAGAAAGCAAGGATACATTTTTTTATATAATTTGTGTAAAAATTAGTGTTAATGAATTTCTAACCGAGAAGGGCTTGTATCTCGTCTCAGGATATTGAACCTCCATATTTTCAGTGATGCTCCAGTGACCCTGACATCATTTTGTTCTGTTAAAATGCAACATGGTTGTGTTTTATGATTGATTCATCATTATATGTGATTAAACGTCATGTGTGCTAGTATAGGAAAATGTAGCGATCTACTAAGAACATGATTATGTTTGCTGGATACACAGTCACATGGAAACTGTAAAGCAGCTCACAGTCCCTGCTCTCAGATAAGTTATTATTGACAGTAAACGTGTTGAAATTGAAAAAAATCTCCAGTGTTGTTTGTTATTGTCCATAATGGTGAGTAACAAATGGTTGTGTGTGTGTGTGTGTATGCAAATGTGTTTCCACATGAACATGCAAATGTCCATGTAACAATAGAAAAATGGGGAAATACACAGACAAGTGATTCTTAAAATTTAGTGGCCCAATTCCAAATTGCTCCCCACAACCTCCCTCCACCACGTTCACAAAATCAACAGTCAGTGCGTTTACATGACACTCAAGAAAACCGAATTACTGCGTCAGTCTGACTATGATCGGATTTTTAAGATGCATGTATTCACCTTAGTCTGACTAAAATCGGACCGGATCGGATTTCTCATAGTCGAATTACACCACGTAGATTATTCGATTGAAAGTCGCATTAACTCCTGCATGTATACGTTTCCAGCGGATCGGATCGGATTTTGCGTTCTGCGCAGGCGCGAGATTTTTCCCCGGGGCCGTGAGCCGGAAGTAGACGGACGGCGGCGGCAGCGTCTTTCCTCCAAAATCACCGCAAGAAAGAGCGCCGTTGTGCATCTAGTTTGTGTAATTATCATGTACACCATATACGAAGTGTACAAAGATGTAGCTTCGTCTCGCTCATCGTACGCCATCTTTCTTGAATGCCGAGGCAGCTGGTGACGTAAAGAGGTCAGCCGGAGGTGGCCCCGTTAACACTAGTTGAAATGGGCACAGCGCCACCTAGCGTACCGGGGTATGACATGCTTTCGGCATTCGATCTTCTCACCGGCATGTATACTCGGATAATTGCAGTTGTCTGATTGAGCAGCACAGTCGAACTATGGCTGTAATCTGACTAAGCTGTGCATGTAAACGCACAGTGTATAGAGACTATCTGGTTCTTGTGGAGTTCAACATTGGTGGCCATAGTCACTGTTAATAGCAAAGACGTGTGCGTGGTCGACCCACCACATGGTCTGCAAACCAAACTGAGTTCCTTGTGCCAAGTGATGGAATGCAGCCACAGGACAAATACTCTCTTACTGTACTTGAGTAGATCTTTCAGGTATCTGTACTTTGTACTGTATTTGTTATTTTACTCCCTATGTTTTAGCACAAACATCTGTGCCCTCTGCTTCTTACTTTTTCTAAGCACGCCTCCTTCCCAACATCACAAGACTGATTTTAAACTATCAGCGCAGCGGCAAACGTAGCGTGACGAAAAGGGCGTCAAAGAGGTAACAAGACAGAAACGCACAGGAGGAAATTCGAGGGAACTCGTATGGAGGAGGGAGAGGCGTGTTAGTGTCCCGTACCTGCAGAGAACCTGCAGCTCTCTGCCTGGATTTTCTTGTTCTCTCTGGCTATTTGACTTCCCGGGAATGAGACTCAGCAATCAGCTATCTTTGTGGTGCGTTTAGGAACAGCTGGGACAAATCCTCCTTGATTCTACCTTCAAGTTGAATAGTCTTTGAATGATTTTAATATGACGTGAGCTTCAGTTTAGCTTTGACCAGAAACGGCTGATAGAGCCTGTACTTCATTACTTTTAATTAGGTAAAGAGGTTCAATCAGTACTTCTACTTTTACCAGTCTTTTTTTTTTTTTTTTTTTTACACAAGTATCTGTACTTCCACATGAGCAAAGAATGTACACATTAAGTACCCTCTGTCACTGATGTGTGCACAGTGCAGTAGGATTGAGGACGCAGACAGGAAGGCAGAACAGGTTTTTTTTTTTGTTTTTTTTTACCATTAAAAAAAAAAAAAAAAAAAGACATGATTAAAACATTGTTTTGATTAACATCCGTATAGTCGGGCAGGAGAAGGCGGCCCGACAAGTAAACAAGTTCAGACGGGTAAGGCAGGTGGGCCAAAACGCAGGCAGCAGGTATCAAGCAGAGGAATCAAGAACAGGGGAACAGGTACAGATGGCTGGAAAACAAGTACACAACGTGACAAACTAGTGAAGGGAAAGAGCCGGTGAGCTGCTTTCATACTGTACACTGAATGACTGCTGAGATAATGAGAGTCAGGTGGGTGAACAGGTGGGGACTATTTGAGAATGTGAACAGGTGGGCGCTGGAGCCGAGTGACCCGGATCGATGGGAAAGTCTGAGGGCATCTGGTGGACAGGTGGTGAATGGCAAGTCTGGGAAAGGTCCTCCGAAATGCAGCGCTGGCCTGGGGGAAGTGAGAAGTTGCTGGAGGCAGGAAGAGAGGGGGAGGGGAGGGGAGGGGAGGGGAGGGGACGGGGAAAAAATAAGAAAACAACTGAGGCAGCAGGCGTGACACAATCATTGGGGGAATATTGCACAACAAACTGTCTGCCGAACCGGATCTCCTCACAGGGAGGGGAGACATTTATACAGGGGGGCTGTCCCTTTAGAGAAGTAACGACAGCTTGTGAGCTTCAGCCTGCCATTCAAACTGTGTGAACAGATTAACAAGTGATCAGAGAGCGCCAACCACCGCCAAGCTCACACAATCGGGCAAATGACTATCTGAGTTTATAATTTGCATCAGAAAACCTGCATCAGACGTGATGACAGATGTTGACCGTGCAACATTTCCGCTGAGTCAGATTCATGCTGGGATGTGGGAATGAATACCAGCAGTCTGAGGGGGTCACACAGTAATAACAGAGACAGCTGACTGAACGAGGGTGAGACAGGACCCCATCAGAACCAGAAGAATGTACCGTTCCTTTAACACACACCACCCTATTTTCACACCCTGTCGTTCCCTCCTTGTCCAGCAGGTGTCTCCAGCGAGCTCCCTCCTATATCACACCTGCACACCTGCTGGCCTTTCTCTCATTAGCTTGGCGCAGATGTACATGCCAGCCCTCTAGTTTCAGTGCTCGCGTTATTAACGATGGCTCAGTTCTATTCATGTGTCCCTGTAACGCCACGACAGTGAGCCAGAATGTATCATATCAGTGCCTTGAAACTGAGCCAACTAAATACAATTCAGTATTCAGTATATCACAAGCGCAACCATGCATCCAGGGTCTGAATAACGTCTCTTCAAATCAATTTATGTTCCTGGGGCTTCGGATGAGCTATATGGAGGCAGTCCCCTTCGACCCCCACCAGTTGATACTGACTGAATTTTCAGTTTTGGTTAAACTGTTCCTTTAAGAGATATATGGGTTTTAAAGTAGCACTGTGTAGTTTTGGAGAAGAAATTCTATATTTACAATATTAATGAGGTAATAGCAGAAACACAGAAATATATATGTTTTCTATTAACTGAATTAATAAGCTATTCTCTGAAAAAAAAAATAACGTCCCAGAAGACTGTTAGATGCTAGAAAGGTGGCAGGGTCCGCCACGCATAAACAAAGTAAAACAGTATGAAACTGCGTTGTTTAAACTGTTCGTTTAATTCAGTTTATTCACTCACAAAAACAAAGAAATGTGTTTAGTTTTTAGTGGCATAAGAAGATCAGTCAATGAAGATCTGTCTCTTCTGATTAAAATGTCTCCCCCAAAACTTCAAAGTGCACCTTTAACTACGTGAACAGAGAAAAAATGGAAAGCTGCGCACTGCAGCCACATCAAAGATGTAATGCTGAAATACTGGGATAAGATTGAGAGTGTTAAGAGCCACTTAAAAAAATATAATACTACGCTAAGGTGCTCTTTGATGTTATTGATTAAGCTGTTAAACTCTCTTCTAATCACTGAAGCACTGCCTGCTATGCAGAGTAAGCTCTGATGATATTCAGAGGATAACACTACAGGGGCTGTTTTCATTTGAAATTTCCAAAGATGTTCTTGTCGGGAGGAACTCAAGGCTTTCGCTAATCAGCGTCTGCATCGTATTTCCAGATCTGTGAGGGTCTCGCTGATAATGTAGACATCCCATCTGTGTCCCCAACAACTCTGGAGAATCTGTTATCCAGTTTGGTCGGCTCACAAAAGTGCTGGCGGAATGAAGTAAACAAAGTTTATCTGAGCAGCATTTACAGATAAATGTTGACATCATCCTTATACAGTCGAACTTCCTGTTGTTTCAGCAGTTGACGAACAACTCTGTGTTTCTTAAAGTCATTTTCGAGTTTGATGCCTTCAGGCTTTGGACACGCGGGGAATATGATTTACCTGACAGTTTCAAGTAATACTTCATGACAGCACGCTTATTGGCCTTCTAAGATGAGAAACCACTCTTGTCTTCCCCTGAACTAAGCAGCCGGAAGCAGGTTGGATTATCTTAACATGAAAGGTGCTTTTCATTATGTTAACGTGTCTCTTCACTTCCCTCGCTTGAATCTCTCCCTTGCATCTTCGCTCCTCGCAGCGAAAATGTGAGGGAGGGTTGAGAGGAAACAACCCGTCCGTCTTTGTCTCCTCCAGGTGCATATAAAGTATCTCGAAGATCCTCCATGACGGCAGAAGGGGAATTCTGGGTCATGGTGGGAGAGAGGACGTGAGGAAGCATAGGTTAGCATAACAAAAAGCACCAAGCGCCGTATAATAGATCTCACTGCGTTTCTTGGCGAGACACGGCCTATTGAACTACACTGGATTGGGGAGCCTCTCGATAGAGTTCTCAACGGGTCGGCCCGGCCCGACAAACCCGACCGGACCCGCAGGTTCGGGTCGGGTTTGGGCCGAAAAAATACGCAAATGAGCCGGGGGGGGGGGGGTCGGGCTTCGGGCTTCCTTTTTTTATAAAACACATTTCATAAAACACATTTCTTGCAGGTTGTAAATTATATATTGTTTGTTGTGAGTCATCGCTGTTCACGTGTGGTGAAGAGTAAGTCTGGCTGCCTGCTTCATGGGGAGGGGCAGACGCAGACCTGGCGCCGCTGTGTAAAGTTACGATAACAAGTGTATGAGGAAAACAATGCAGGCACGCGGGGGGTCGGGTTCGGGCCGGGTTCAGGCAGACAATTCATACTGGTGTGTCGGGCTGCGTCGGGTTCGGGCTTAAAAACAATACTGTAAATCAATCTATCAATCGATTAATCCTGTGTCAACTATGAACTGCCAAACATCGTGCTTCTGTCTCTCTCTGTTCATGCATTTAAACTGCCCGCTCAGAACTCGGAAGTCTCCGTGAATCACATGACGATCTGCTATTTGAACTACGGCCGTTGCGACTGTCTCTACTCAAGGGCCCCGGTTCTGCTTTGTCAGGGTAAGCCAGCCAGAGGCGGAGTGGGGCAGGGTCCATAAGGTGAGTAAACAGCTAGCCTTGCTCTCACAAAGATAGCAAAGGCTGTTCGAGATAAAGTGCGCTAAATAAGGTTTTATTTGTTTTAAATCAAAATGTAAGATGACATTGGATTTAGACTGCAGGAAATGTATTACTGAGGGGGTTTGTTTTGTGGCTCTTGTCCTCCTTGTCGGAGTCAGGCTAGTTGTTTCCAGACTTCATGGTTAGCTAAACTTACCAACTGAGGACTGTAGCTTCATACTTTACGCCTCATTTCCAGGTTGACCTCCGTTATCCCCAATGAGTACATTGAAAAATGTTGACTCTTGTAGCAGATTTCCGACAGACCACGGGCACTGTGTGCCTCGGGAAGTTAGAAAATGAGCTAGCTTATTAGAAAAGGTCACAAAACTTGCCGAGCACCTGTCAAACCAGCCTCCTCAATTGTTTGTTGCCATGCACCATTGGTCTTGGGTTTGTCACATTAGCTCCATGTGCATATTGAAACAGAAAATAAACGTGTCTCCTAAATCCATCTCCTGGCGTTGAACACCAAGGCCGTACATCTGCAAGCTCAGACAAATACAGTTTTTTGAAACGAGGCACTGACATCATTCTTAAGCAGACGCTCTCCTCTTCCACACACATCCACCACCTGTTGTTTCCATGACAGCACTGATTAGCAATCATCATCCAGCCCGCGTTCTTTCCACTTCCTACGAGCTCCACTGTAGGCACAAAAAAAAGAACATCTCAAACCAAAGGACTATTGTAGCGGAACTACGCCGACATGTTATTGTGACTGAGCTGAAGCCAAAATATCTGGTTTGATACCCCACGGAAAACTCAGAGAAACAGTGGCATCGTGTGAAATTTACATTAAAAAAAAACCTCCCCGACAGCTGGAGGCGATGTGGGAATTAAGACTTTTTACGTATTCTGTGCCAGTGCGTTGGGAGAAAAAAAAATATATATTCATGCAGTTATTTCTCTTTCAGGGGAAATATAACAATGTTGACATGTTTCTCCTGGCAACACATCTCACTGTGTACTTTGAACAATTATGCCGCCGTCTTATTGCTTCAGATAGAAACATGAGGTCATGACATTTCTTGGCGATGTGTCAATGTGCAGTTGTTGACTTTGCGTGGGTTTGCATGTTTCTTCCATGCGCGGCACCTTTCGCGGACCTTACACAGAGAGTCTGCGCGTGAGAGTGGTCTGCACAGAACCACCACCCGCCGGTCTGATTGGAGGTCCAGCTTTATCTGATTGTATTTCTGGCCCTGCTGGAATTCAGCATGGGCTTAACACTCAGGAGAGAGATGGGATAGGATAGGAGGGGTTCGGCGGGGGAAGGTCAGGAAGTGGGATGGAAAGAAATAAGGAATCTGTAATTAGAAAAAAAAGGAGTGCAGGGGCCGGATAGAGAGAACCAGAGAGAGGGAGGGAGGGAGGGAGGGGACGAATAAAAGCAAAGTAGTAGGAGCGGGCAGAAGAAGGGAAGGAAGGAGGCGGTAATGAGAAAACGAAGGCTTTTAAAGAGCACGGACGACGAGAAGGATGGGAGGCGAGGGTGTGAGGAGAGGCAGAAAGGAAGAGAAGAAAGGAGAGGACAGGGGGACGGAGCAGCGAGCGGTCGAGGGAGGAAGCACAGCAAGACGGGGGGAAGGGGACAGGAAAGATGGATGGACAGAGGGCAGCGAGGGAGGGCGCGGAGGCAGCCGAGCCCCAGCAGGTCAACCTGATGTGAGCAGCAGAGGCTGAGATAATGCCCCAGGACTTTGGGCTCGGGGAGACGAGGGTGGCAGAGTTCTCGGCGGGTGAGAGATAAGGCAACCATGTCTCTGCTGACTGCCACAAACTGTTCTTTCTTCTCGACTGGGGAGACAGAAACTTTACACTGTCTCCATGCAGAAACTGCCAAAGATTAACTCCTCCTGTGGCAGACTTCCACTGCTTTAATACTTCGAGGAGGAGTGATGAAAGGGTGTTTTTTTTTTTGTTGTTTTTTTTTTTTTCCTTCCACAATCTAAGGACCCAACGGTGTTTTTCTTTTCCGGCTTCCTCCCAGCCGTGCGCTGTGAATGTTGCTGTGTGTCAGACACAAAGAGAGACCCTGCAGCGCTGCAGGATCATTCCGTGATAAATATTTCACATCTTTTTCATTATTTAAGTCAAAGCTTTACCCCGAAAAAATATGTTAAGCCTGCGCATTGACTCTCACATCGGATTTCGACGTCTTTCTCACAGCGGGGTCGAACCAAAATGTACTGAATACCTTTTTATCGTATTCATGAGTGAAATAAAGCTATCTCTGTGTTGTCTTGACTACAGCGTCGCTATGGAGCAATGTTTGCACGGTTTGGTCCGACATTAAGTTTTAACTTCACATTCGCACAATGACGCATACGCGCGCCGCCTGATAAACATTCGTGCTGCGGGTTTCATGTTATTCTAATGATCAGCAGCTGGCGGTGTTAAATAATCATTTCCATTTGACGGGTGATTATCTCCTCTCCCTCACGCAGGCGGGAATCAAAGTGAAGTTTTGCAGTACACAAAACAGGTCTGGAGCTTTGCAGCGTCTTTCTGAAGAACTAACTAAAACAACTAAACAAGAACGAAACAGGGCTGTTAATGTTTGTCCGGCGTAATCCGGGATCCCACACTGATTTGAAATTCGCTGCTAATAAAAGTGCATGCAACGCAGGGCTGAAATGCATACATCAAAAATGCAAAATGTCTTATTAGGAAAGAAACACAACAGCGTGTGGGAGCAGGAGCAAATGACATAAAATATTCATAATTACATTTTCACAAGCGTTTGATGATCTGATCTACTAATCGTCGCGTTTTTGTTTCCTTGGAATGAGCCTTTTATATCTACCGAGGGAGCAGAGTCCGTCATGTTGCACTGCCATGTCTCTACAGTAGCCCAGAATGGACAAACCAAAGACCGGCCACTATAGGGGACAGTCAGACGAGTGGGGTGCTCAGCTGTTCACCGCTAGATGTCTCTAAATCCCAAACACTGGAGCTTTAGGGACATAAAACATGAGTTTTTGAGAGAAATTACTCAAATGAAGAGAATTTTACTTTATTTGAGTAGCACCTTTTAACCCACGTAAGCTTATTTGTCGTGTGTATTTGTCAAGATTTGCTGCTTTTTATCATGAACAGTAGGTGTTTGACCAGTAGTTTAACACAAGCAGCAATCTAAAGACATCATCATCATTCTTCACTGTACTTTACCAGTCAACAGTGACAACACGTAGAGCCGTAAAGCTGTCAAGTATCTTCAGTTGGACGTTTTACAAACGGAGTTTCAGCTGTCTGAGGAAACAAACCCTGTCACTGGACGTGTGATTTGACTTACCGTGATCATTTCATTGATCGTTCTCACACTGAGCCTGTATTACCCCTCGATCACTCCATACTGTGCATGATCTTTATAAATCAGTGAGCACACATGGCCACTAGATGGAGACAGATGCCTGGTCTTATTGGAGGCACTGTTACAGCCTCATTTGGAAAAACCATAAGTGCACAGGAGGCTCAGCGACAGATGTTTAGTCTCAAAGTGTAGAATGACACTGCTGTCGGGAACCGTGTTCTTCAGGCTCAGCACCGCATTTTTGCACTTGGTTTCAAAATTTGGCATCTTCGGATCTACATCTTATTAACATGCAGATGAATCGCCGTAATTATGGCCCAATTATTGAGCAAATTATGCAGACTTTTAATTAGTTGTAGAACACTGCAGGAGCTGACGTTTGTCAGAGCCCTTCGTTCATATTTGTTCTGCTTCTTGATGGTTGAATGAGCACGGGGGGGGGGGGGGGGGGGGAAGAGAAGCGTCATCCTTTAACACAATGCACTGACCGCATTTTCCTGTTTTTGATAGAGTGATAAAGATTCCTGCTGACAAACAGACCAGTCAGACAGTCCACGACTTAAAAGTGTGACGCTCGAGTCAGGGACTTCTGTCTGAGGACAGTGGACAGCATTAATAGGAACCTGTCAGTCCGACTTCCCCTGAATCTGCCCCAGCTTCACGTCCCTCAGCTACCGAAAGCTGTTTCACTTCCACACAGGCTTCTGGTGAAACACTTGCGACACCGATTCCCCCCCCCCCCCCCCCCCCACACACACACACACACACACACACACAGCCTGTCAGACGGCGGCGCGTCTCTGCCATCGCAACAATGGATGACAAATCCGAGGGGCAGCGTGCCAGGAGAGTCACTCTGGAGAAAAGACGTGAAAACATGTCCAGAGCTGATGATGATTACGTCTTTGAGGACAGTGAACAGCTGATACACTCTGATGTTCAAGAGTTTCAGCTTTTTGAATATCTGCTCACTTTAGTACAGTGGTGGCTTGTGTCAGGTTCATTTTATTGCACTCAGTACTGTACTTATTTGAGACACATGCTTTTCTTCTGCCTTTCTATTTCATGCCACTTCACTACAATTGCCTATTATTTTGATAATTGTCCATAAAGTCATTTTGAATACAAAGATGTCAAAAATGTCTCTTCTCAAATTTGAGGATTTTCTGTTTTTTATTTTTCTTTATATCATCATTATTATTATTTAATAACTTTGACATGGTTTCACAAATAAAGGGCTCTGGTTAATATGACAGCATTTCTCATTGTTTTCAAACACATTCTGACAGCTCACTGGCTGAATAGGGTCGATTGCCATTGACTCCAAAACTAATAAATTACGTAAAAAAAACAAAATAAAAAAAAACCATGGCTGTGCAGACAGGCGTACATAGAGTATCCTTACAGTTTGGTTTGGTTTAGGCGAGAAAACTAGTTGGTTTAGGGTTGGGGAAACATCTTGACTTGGCTTAAAATAACTACGCCACTTATGTAAATTAAATAACGCTATGTAGGTGATGTAACTTAACTAACTTAGCGAGTTAAAATAACCCACTGTCGACCTATACGTCATTTATCTGATGGTGCTATTTTAACAAATCAAAACTGCAGTTGATGGAGGACGTACAACGTCAGCAGATTAGCGCCAGTAATCATTTGTTGCTATGCAAAGTAGCTCTAAATGAGCTCCACCTCAACCTTTAGCAGGACGTCGATCAGAAAAAACATCCAGACAGGACGACTGTGGAAACAGCACACGCTATGTTTCTTGTTAGGAAGCGACCTCTTGCTACGTATGTAACTTACATTACATATTACAGTACTTATTTCAACACAAAACACTAAACTTAACCAAACACCTAACCAGTCTGTCAGTCAGCCTTTGTTCAGGTTTAAAGACCTGTCGGCTTTTACATTATTAGCTATTAGCAGAACAGTCACAGGAGACATTTTGCAGCATTGGGTATTTTCCTGATTACACATACTTTTACTTCTATTTTCACAGGCGGACTTTTCGCATTAACCTGCTTGAGATGCACTTTCCGTCTGGTTTTGGCTCGGCTGCTTTATGTTGTCACGCAACGGTCACCACAAACGGGGAAAAAACAAAAGCATATGAAATGTTTGGACTTGGGCCGCCATCACACCCAGACTCTACACCACTAAACTGTCGGCCGGATCACAACGACATGAACACAGTCCCGCGGAGTGTATTCATGAGCGGTGACCTTCAGCGATCCCAAACCGTTTGACAACGAAATACATCATAATTGTTACGCGGCCATCCCTCATCAGATCTCTCATCTGTGACAAACGAAAACCTAAACAAGGACTTCCTTTGGCATATGATTCATCAGATCGTATGACATTTTCCTGCCAGATGCTTGTTTTCATCATAACGTTTGATGTGATGCGGGTTTGGGGAAGCTGCACTCGAATAAAAGTACAGAATTTGTCAGAGCTCGGAAGAAACAAAATTCCTCTCTGTACATTTTAGTGGAAAAGTGATGCCTCGGTGTAGAAAAGGGTACTGGGAGTCCTCGCCTCCTCCCCGTCAGCTGCACTCAACTTGCGCTTGTCACTCATGTGGATGAGCTGTCCTGACTTTGCCCCAGGGTGATGGAAAAGCTCATTTCAGACACTGGAGGGGTTCAGGCATGACCACACGAGTTCAGACAGACACACGCTAGTTACTGTCAATTAGTATTCCCCCTCAAACCTCAGCGAGATCAACGGCGCTCTTACTGCAACTGCAGCAGTTTAACGTGCGACCCTGAGAACGATGATGTGTCGAGCATTTAAATCACTCCGGGGACCAGATATGTCCCGGCTCATTTGTATTCACCCGCTTCGTGGAAACTATGAAAAGCGGACTCGGTAACAACAGTCAAGTTGTTCCTCGCACCGTTAACCCTCCTCAGACATAAGACTACCCGTATCATGAGGCTTTCGAAAGGCCTCGCCCTGATGATAATATCGCGCGCGCGCACGTGTGTGTGTGTGTGTGTGTGATGACTCATACAGCGAAAGGTCTTGTCCCAGCTCACCTGACTCACACACACACACACACACACACAATTCTCTGTTCCAATTTTAGTTGTGTCTGTGCCTGCTCTGATAAAGGATAAGTCGGTGTCCCTTCAGATGTACAACCGCGCTGCCCAGACAAGCAAACACACACACACACACACATGCAAACACACAAGACAGTGAACTGGACTTGGTAAACAGCAATACATAGTTAAGGCTGCCAGAATGTGGTCATGTGACTTGTCTTTGTTCAATAAGCATAGTGTGGTTCTGGTGGGGTTAAACACGATACTGAGCACAAATTAACAAAAAGTGAAAGTGCCGTACTTCTCCATGCTCGCCAGTTGCCTTTCAGCATATCGTTGCTGTAATAAGCATTGATATCTCACAATGAACACTTCCTGTTAATCAGCCAGACCTGCTCTGACGAAATATCTCATGATTTTTTCCATTATAATGTAACGCTCATGTCACAATAGCGCCACTGAAAATGTTGAAAAGTCGGTGTTCTAATGTGGCCTGATGAAAGGGGCCGATCAGGGGGAATTTCTGCTCTGAACACAAACGTGTACGCAGCAGATATACTGCAGCTTTTCAAAAAGTTTAGATTGAACAGAAGACGAGCGCTGGATTTTAAGTATGAAACTGGCTGTTTGACAGTTTGCTACCAGCCTCTGTTCTCCTTGTGAAATTGGACAGAAATGATTTGTCCTCTTGTTATGATTGGAAACGGCATTTTAAACATCATATTCTCCATTTAAGGGTCCAGGGTGTGTACACACTACTGAGGTTATTGATCGTCACTGACTGATCGTGCCCCCTCGACTCACCCTCCCCGTACGACGGCCGCTAAGAATGTGAAAAACTTGAACGTCTCTCTCCAGGTTTGGCCATTCTGGGTTGTCATAAGAAACATGGCGGACTCCGTAGGTGATGACCTCGCAAGGTCCACTTAACTATTTGTGGAGCTTTTGATTTGTTGTTGTTTTTTGTCTTTTGCTAAAGCTAACACCACCCATGGTCACGTTCCCTGAAAAAACTATTTTAATCAAAATTCTTTGAAGGAAATTATCATTTGGAAAAAGATCTAGCTAGCAGTGTTTACTCGTATCCTATATTAAAGTAAGTTAATGCTGTCTGTTAAGTTTGTAGGTTATACGCAGTACTAAATCTCATTTGTTTTTATCCAGAAAACTCACTCTCTACATTCTAGAGGACGTGGAGCAGAAAAAGAAAGATTTGCTGTATGAGAAAAACTCTCACTAAGCCTATTTTAAAATGACCTAAATATGAACTCTAAATAGATCCCCTGACAAATGTACAATTGTAGTGAAGTAGATCACATACTGCCTTATCAGATGTTGAAAAACAAGTCCAACACATGATCAGGACATATGTGGCTAAAATAAGTTGTCATCATGCCATTATCTGAAAGGAATGCTGAAAGTTTCAGCTATACCTGTTCATCAAGTTGCACATGCGTGCCTTCATTTTTATTTCTTTTCCACCAGGGTTATGTTTCCCTTCATTTGTCACTGAGATGATGTTTTTTCATGTGTTCACGGTACACAGAACACTGTGTGCCATTCACACTGTCACCACATCTTCTATGAATCAAACTGGACCAGAAGGAAGCTGGTGAATGAGGTCAGTGCACTGTTTCCACCCCATCTGAAAACAATGGAGTATGGAGAAATACAGTTATGAATATTGTAAACTGTCACACACACAAAAACAGCTCCAAGTTTTCATCTACACAGCCAATTCTTCAGGGATGCAAAAATACATTTACCCACAGTGCTAACTTTATAACAGTTCAAATTTCCAATCTGCCTCCAAATGCCTACATAATTCAAGGCATAATTCCCTTTTTTTTTTAGATCATTGGTAAGCCAGGTCCAAACAGATACAGTTTGAATTGTTCCTGCTAAAGTTGATGTTAAGTTGTCAGTGACGTTGATTCCATCTCCCCTCTACCGTTGCAGTCACGTTACAACACCGCTGTCGTTTGAATCATCTGTGGTTGCCAGTTTGTTGCACTAGCTGACGTTGCTAATGCTAGCCAGCAAACGGATAATGTCATTAACACTAAGCTAACGAATGTTAACTTTGCTAAAGCTAGTTAGCTAATGCAATACACTAGCTATCATTAATGTTGCTAGTGCTAGCTAGTTAACGTTAGGGGAGTACAGCCTATTAGGACCTTGATACAATATGCCGGGCGCATACTAACATTTGTCAGTTTATTCAGTCATGAAAATTAACAAAATGTTATTAAGTTTGTTTAGTCATTGAAGATCTCTCTCTGCTGATAAAAGCATCTTTCCCAAAGCTACATTTTGCACCTTTAATTCCCAATCGTAATAATGTTTTTTAAAGAAAAGAGATATTTGTATTTTGCGGCATTCTACAAGCTCTGTAGATGTGTTATTTTGAATGATTTATCTACATAAAATAAAATGTAAAATGTTATCAATATAACCTTTCAGGTTTCATGATTTAAGTTTCTACATCATAACAATGGAGGATGAGATCTTTGAGTTTAAACCTGGCATAAAGGAGAAATCTTAAAAAAAAACTGTCGATGCCAATTTGACTTTGTTTTTGCCCTGAATATCATTGTGAACTGTTTACCGTGTGCGCTTGTGATCCAGTTGAACTTCACCCCTACATGATGTCATTCGCAACGTTAACAGAAAGTTCACATGAGTGTCATGTGAAGAAATGTTAGTATTGCAAGAGGCCCTTTGTCCGGTTAAATGATACTTGTCGTGCTCTCTGCTACCGGCGATAGTCATCAACAATTTTCTGCCTGTGCCAACCGCCGCACAGCAGGAAATGATACCGCAGTGTGATGAGGAACAATGATGACGTCTTTGATTCAAGTGTCTGGCGGTTAAGTTGAGGTATTCTGGAGGACTGAAGAAGGCTAAACTGCGGGGTGCACCCTGCATTTTGACAAGTGGTGCAACGATTGGTGGCCTAGCTCTTTGGATGTCCACCCTGATTGAGTGATTTCTGTACAAGGTGGTGGACAGTGGAGGCTGCCATAACTCTCTTTCCTTTTTTAATAACTTTAATTGAAGATCAAGATTTACTAGATTCCTCCAATCAAATTCATCTTCACCGCCGAGTGGAACATTATGTAAATGTTAAAAGGACGCTGCCACCGTGAAGGCCGAGTAACCCACAGGATTTTTGATTTTTGCATTCTCTGAACTTTCTCATGGTCCTGATGAAAGTACCGTCCATCCAAGCATGCAATGTGAAGGGCGTCGCCCGCCGAGGAGTCAGCCCCACAACCGTGCAAGTGCATCGAAGCTCTTCTGTGGAAAGTTTCAGACAAACCCCATCCAGCATTCGTCTAACCACAAACGTACCATTGTACACAATAGTGAGACCCCTGAGGGAATCCTGAAAACCACCACATCAGCACCCCCACCCATGCTCTCGGCTTTGCATGCTGTAAAATTCCCGTTACGATTTCGTGTCACAACAGGCCGATTTTCATTCACAACTGAGGTCGCGTGTGCATGTATGATTTCATATCATACGAGCATGTGACACACACGTTCGCACACATTTGTGACATTAAAGGAGGACAGTGTCAGTGCAGGAGTACTTCTGAGAACTAGCCGGTTCACTTGCTCGGTTTCGGTACACATAGAAACTTCCTGTCCCTGTTGCCTATGACTCAATGCGTGTTTCAGTTTCTGTGCTCCGGGTCACTTTTAGACATTTTAAGTTGTTTTAAGTTGTTGTTTATGAGTCTGCCTTTTTTCGGTTTCAAACTTTAAACTCGACCATGTAAATGACGTGCACCACTTGAACCGTCTTTTTGATCTTCAGAGTCAACTGAGTCAGTCCGAGTCTTTCATAGGGTTCTGTTCCTCGACAGTTCCTCTACTCTCATCCAGTATAAAGGAGTTTAATCCCGTTGAGGATTACATGCTACGTTTAGATCGGCAACCGAGTATCCAGGGTGCTATCATCATGCTCCTGTCAGTCAAGGACCATAGTTCAAATGATGTTATTTTGAACAGTTTCAGACAGTCTAAGTCCTTCAGAAAGGAGTCGATGCTTTTTTATTTCTTTTCACTTGGACTACTGTAATTATCTTCACTCTGTCCTAAGCCATAAATCAATAGCTGGCCTGTAGCTCTGTCTAGAACTGCTCGGCTTCTAACACACAAACTCTGTGAAATAAGATACCGTCACGCCCATTCTTGCTAGCTCTCCCCAGCATCCTTTCAGACAGGGATTCACAACTATTTTAGCTTGAGACCTAAAAAAGTTGTTAGGTCTGTCTGTCTACTCGGAACTTAAACTTTCAAAAATTCATCACAAATCTTTTTAGATACACAGGATTTCTGACATTTGTTACATACCCATTTAATTAGTAAAAAAAAAAAGGATACACACATTACTAAGGAAGCCCATTTCTGCCAGTTAAATGTAAAAAAAAAAAAAAAAAAAAATTATTATCATTTTGAATATCTATCCGATAATCACAACTGTTTTCACATGTTTTTGGCTTTTATCTCATACTTCGGATTTACCATTGGAAAAGTTCTGATCATTCTTTTTCTTTGATTGTCTTCTCTCTTCTGCTGTCAAACATTTATGAACACATTTTGCTGCCTAATGAACATTATGGATAAGCTGAGGAGTCTCCTTTCTTCTACTTCAATTAGGAAATCCACTTTATATATCCAGCGTTCATTCTAGCTAATCGGCAAAATGGGTCTGTGATCCGTGGTATGGGGTTGAAACCGGAGTTTGTGAAAGGCTGCTTAAAGAGATAAGACCTAGAATTCTATTTGTTTGTGATTGACCACCAACAATGCGTTTCAGCCTACTTGTTCCAAATGAACCTCAGAAGACAGGACACAAATATTTAGTAACATTTTCAAGAAAGGCAAAAAAAAATTATTAAAACAGTCTGGAACTAAAGTTTTTTTTATTTTTATTTTTTTTAGCAAACATTAAAACAAGAATTAATATGTTCTTGACAATACTGGAGATACAGCAGGAAGGGAAACTATGTATCACGCTTTGGCTATACATGCAAATGTTGTTAGTAGCATCAACTCACTGTTGATTCAATTTGCTTTTCATGGAATTTGCTGACAAGAAGGAAAATATAGGTTGTCACCCGACTTGTTCTTGACAGAAACTGACTTGTAGCAGAAAACATTCTTCTAGGTCTTTAACCAACTTTAACCCGCTTCGTCATCTATTTGTTGTTTTTTGCTGTTGGTGTGCTCTGTTTCATTTTGAATTCTATACACCCTGTAATACAAAACAGAGGTTAATGTCTGTTTTTGAATGATCAAGGAACGTTTGTGTCATATCTAATAATATAATACATCCTGACAGATTAATGGGTAAACTGTTTCAACAGGCAAATGCCCTTTGTCTCATGGTATCATCATTTTCCTCATCATACTGCCAAACCTTATTTAATAGTGTGCTGTCAGGCTTCTCTCCACCTCTGGGCGCCTTGAATCATTCAGTTCTCCCCTCCAGTCGGCAAGCTCCATATGCACATTACAGTAAAAAATACATCCAATCACACTGGAATTTTACAGCCGTGAGTCAGTGACAGCAGTGAGTCTCAACAGCAGCCGGCTGCATGTTTATCCGAATGGCATTTGGATACCTGTACCAGCAGGCCCTGGGCGTCACAGGGAGCACACCTTTCCTGCCACGGTGAGGGCGAGAACAGGAGGGAACTGTACCGTTCACAGTCGCGAGCAACGGACTACCGTAACTCCTTCCAGGACATAACCAGGGATGTTAGAATGCCAAAGCTTTCGTTTTCAAAGATGCGGTTCTATGAAATTAAGGATTTCATGCCAAATATGAAGCGGCCTAGAAGGTAAGGCAGACAGACAAATGATGCACAGGAATGATTGGGGTTGAAACAAAGTGTAAATAAAGTTACGTTGTATCTGTTTTGCAGAATGGATATTGTTCTCAATCGAAAGAGGCATAAGAAGGACATCGAGTGCCTCATGGTTAAAAAGATCAACGATGAGACACCTCCTTCAAAACTCAGGTAGTGTATGTTGCACCGTTATACACATCTAAATCGTCCTGCTGTTCATTAGAGTGGAAATCAATGCCCAAAGTCTCTCTTTGTTACAGCTGGCAGACTGAACATAAACCCCACCCGACTCTGGAAAAACTGCTGCAGAATAAAAGTAAGAAATGCTCTTTTTGTTTTAAACCGCGGGGTGCTTATTGGCAGATGATAGAGAACCCCAAAATAAGTGACAAATTAAAGTATCTGTTGGAAATCTAACTGTAAATTTGTTTCTGAGTTTGTACACTATTCACCCATATGACCTCTGTGGTGCGATTTGAGTAATCACTCTTGAATCTGTCCCTCAGAATATTTAGCGGCGTTCGGCTCCTTCCTGCGGTCCGAGTTCAGCGAGGAAAACATCCAGTTCTGGCTCGCATGTGAAGACTTTAAGTCGACGATCTCACCGGACGACATTCGCTGGAAAGCCGAGGAGATCTACCGGGAGTTTGTCGAGCCTACGGCCTGCAGAGAGGTGAGTTTGTCAGTGGCAGTGATTCATGGTGGACAGAGACAGAACTGGATGCATAGCCCAAAGTAGCAGAAAGTGGAAATAAAATCTGTGCCCTTTGGCATTCTTAGCATGAAAAACATAAACCTAAATATACACTACGTTTTTCTGAATTGATTTACCGAAAACAGGCTCGTGTATGATCGCGTCAGTGCAAGAAATGACACCAACTATCAGAAAGAAGAATGAGTAAAAGATTTACATAGAGGATGAAGCACTATGGATGACTTCATGTTGCAACTTTCACTGTATATGTTTCAGTCCAGGTGAAGGTGAAGTCGTGCTGACATGCCTCTGAGTCATGCTGACAAGCTTTTCTTGCTATTTAGTTAAATGGTTCCAGGTACATCTTGTTAATTATTCTAGGTTAATTGAAAAGAAAACACACACACACAGGGTCAGTGTGTGTTTAGCTAGCTGCAGATGTCCCATCCACTGACTGTGGTGGAGTTACATGGAGTGAAACACACAGACACAGCTATAGGCGACTGAAAACACCAATCACAGCCCGGTCGCCAGGATGTTATGTTAGCAGCTACCGCTTCTGCAAACCACAGTAATGTCAAAGGTTGTACCATATTACAAACCAACAAGGCTGGACCATCAACATCTGGGAGCGCGGCCAAAACAAGTATCAGCACTGTGTTGTGACAAAAGAGAAATAGAAAATTCAACCAAAGCACACAGAAAGGCGAAACATAAAGACAGTTTTTAAACTGTGGTTTTGCTGAAAGTTGCCTGCAGAACTTTCATTCTGGCGATTGGATCGCCAAGTCAATATCAGCAACAAGTATTTAACAAATGTATACATTTATAGCACCGGCTGTCTGTTTTTACTGGAAACACGTGGCTATACCAAAGCAACTAGGACTCTGGGATAGCTGGGAACTTTAAGAGCGGGTAAACCTTAAAGGTACAGTGTGTAGTGTATCGAGTATTTAGCAACATTTAGCGGTGCACCCCCTCCCTCGCTTCACCCCTCCTTTTCTGAAGACGTCGGAGAAGCTCCAGAATCTGTGGCGGCCCTCGCGGACGAGAAATTACTTCTCTAAATACGGACTTGTTCACAACAGCGTCGAGTATTTCTACTAATTAATGTGAACATTACCAGTAGCTCTCCGAGAGGCACAAACTGAGGCTACAGGTGCACAATATTTGACGTTTATACACGGTGGCATTTCTTTTCCAGTGAAACGAATGCACCGCTAATAAACATTGTACATTTTCTAGGTTTTACAGGGGGAAATATATATTATGGTCAGTTGTAATCTTTAACATTACTCTAACCTGTCCAGCAGAAAGCAGGAAACGTCACAATAATTTCTCTATCATCAGAGATTTCCATCGAGGAAAGGCAGCTTCAGTGGTATTGTTTTCACCGTTGCTTGCCCCGAGCTTGTTTAGCTTCTTCGTGATTCACACTCCTGTGATTTTTCTCGTACCAAATAAGTATGATCATCCATCCTTTATCAGATTGTACCTAGTACACTCAGGGTTCGTACGGGTGCTTGAAATCCTTGAAAGTGCTTGAATTTCAATGTTGTGTTTTCAAGGTCTGAAAAGTGCTTGGATTTTCGTTTAAGTGCTTGAAAGTGCTTGACATTATAACTCTGTGTCTTGGCATCATTGGGATCAGACTGGATAGTTTGTGTGTATCATCACACATGCAGCCTGGTAACAATAGAGAAGGATGGCTGAGGAGAAGGTGAATTTGATGCAATTTGGACTGATGACACGTTCGATATTAATAAACTTTGATGAATAAGCGAAAAAGCTTATAAAAGTTTATGTCAAAAAAGAAAATTGCAGGGTGCTCTCAGGTCCCTCTAACCTGGTGCAACGCCAGAAGAACGCCAAGTGGCTTCCCTTTTTTTGGATAAAACTTTGTGTTCTCCTTTAATTTCTAAAGTTTTTGCTATCATGAAACATAATTTTAGATGTTTACAGCATAATACAATGTACATAATTGTGATAAAAAGTGAAACAAATAATCATGAGTATATATTCCGGTAGATATGTATTCTACCCCAGCAATAAGGTGCTGGAAAATTCTGTAAATGACCCTTGAAAGTGCTTGAAAAGTGCTTGAATTTGACCTTGAAAAATGTGTACGAACCCTGTACACTGTACCTTTAATATAAGCATTATCAGATGCCAAATCCAACTGAAACAATGAGTGATCATGTGAATGATATATTTGGTGTGAATGCTGCTGTACCCCACAGACTTTATAATGTGTTTTCTCTTCCTCCAGATCAACGTGGACCACCATATCAGAGAGAAGATTAAGGAGTCTTTGGAGAATCCGAGCCACTCCTGCTTCGACGAGGCCCAGAAACACGTTTACCTGCTCATGGAAAGAGACTCTCGCCCCAGATTCCTGCAGTCCGACGCCTACCTGAGTCTAAAGCACAAATCCAGGAGTCTCTGGTACATTTAGCCGAGACACAAGGTCATCAGAACATGACCAACGCCGCTTTTTTTCTAATCCTCAGTATTTGTTTCTTCTTTCGATTTTGGCTGAATTGAGAAGTTATTTCACACTGTGTGGGAGGTGAGCGCTGAGGATGACGTGTCGGCGAAATGAAAACAAAGCAGGACAATCACCGTACGAGGAAAAAGTAATGAGAGTGGGAAACAGTATATGCATGTAGCGGAGAAAGAAGGCTGTTGGTATGTGTCAGCACTTTAGAGGATTGCGCAGAGTTTGGAGTTGAGTTGGAAATTCTGTATGTGTTAACTGAAAGTCTCAGTAAGTTAGAGAACAGTGTACAAATGATAAGAAGTGTCATTAAATTGTTTCTCACCTGGAGAATGAAATGACCTAGTTTTCAGAAATGGGCATTAAATTCATCTTTTTTTTCAAACTTCATGATCAATACTGGATTTATTTCGGGAGATGACTGTGCCAGTTCCTCCTTATCATTCATAGCTTGTCTTCATATTCTTACTATTTCCATAGAGTCAGAATGTTGAGACGGGTTTATATTTATCTGACTGTCTAACTGGAGGCGTGCAGACGGGCATGAGTCAAAGAAGAAAACGAGAAAAAAAGGAGAACAGTTTCCACAGCTCAGCCGGCAAAGGAGATTCTGTTTTTGGTCACATGTCTGATACATCCTCTAATTGGGCGCAGAGATGACTCCACACACCAGCAATAGGGTTTACCAAAGTGGAAAGAAGTAACCCCACATTAACCCTTGATCCCGCTCGGTTCTGTAAATGGCCTTATTCCTGAAAAATGTGCCTTAAAAAGGAGTACTGAGGCAGCTAATAATAACTCAGGAGCTTAAACGACAACACTGGAGTCATCGGACGACCTGATGCGTAACAGATCAGCCTGCATGGGCTGCCTTGTTAGGGGAATAATCTCATCACCCGCACACAACGATGGCTGAGACACACAAGTGCTTTATCTAAGAGAAATAACCTGAAAGACGTCTACTGTGGGGAAAAAGATCATCATGCTAAAGCAAAGAATAAGCTTTGCGTATTTCTTTGGAATCAAGACTAATGTTTTATGGGCCGTTGTTTCCGTTAAAGCCTTCTCTTGAAACTCAAGAGGAGGAAACGGGAATGTAAGTGTAAGCACCACAACTCTGCTATTCACAAGGTTGGTTTAACCTGATCAGGTGAAGAGACAAAAAGAATGGGTGTGGAGGATGTGCAGGTATTCATTTTAGGAAAAAAACAAAATGTGGCTTAAACATTGTCACTTATTTTTGCTCTGTACCTTCACCACCAACAGCTTTTAACCACATATAACAGTCGTCATCACTGAATAAGGTGAATGTGTTGCGGTGTGACTGATGTTCTGTAGTCACATATTGGTTAGTTAGATGAGCCCTGCCCCAGTGCGGTGATTGTGTATGCCAATGGATATTTATTTTTTTTTTTTTTTTTTTTCACAGCAGGATCATGAACCTCTCTCATTTTTTTATCTGTTACCTACTTTGTACCTCAATAAGTTCATCACGATACAAATTTAGTTACCAGCATTTGATTACCTGCACATACTATAGTCAGGGTTCGTACGGGTGCTTGAAATCCTTGAAAGTGCTTGAATTCCAATGTTGTGTTTTCAAGGTCTGAAAAGTGCTTGGATTTTAGTTTAAGTGCTTGAAAGTGCTTGACATTATAACTCTGTGGCTTTCTCAAAATTGGGATCAGACTGGATAATTAATTTCTGAAGTTTTTGCTATTATGAAATATAATTTTAGATGTTTACAGCATAATACAATTTACATAATTGTTATAAAAAGTGAAGAAAAAAAATCACAAGTATATATATTCCTTTAGATACGTATTTTACCCCAGCAATAAGGTGCTGGAAAATCTTAAAAATGACCCTTAAAAGTGCTTGAAAAGTGCTTGAATGTGACCTTGAAAAATGTGTCCGAACCCTGTATAGTCTACACTGGACTTTGACGATGGAGACCGTGGTTTACATCATGAGGTAAGATTGAGGCAGGAGACATTGGTTTGAGTGAAAGATTGTGGTTTCGGTTAAATGTTGAACATGTCCTGTCCTGTACTTTAACTCACTGGTGGCTTTTCAAAATACCAAAACAAGCCCCCATCTACTTTTAGTTATTTAGGAGAACGCTGCAAACTGTTTCACTGATATGCTTTCTGACTTTAAAACTTTGCGACACCCAGCTTTCTATCGGCATGCGGGTGAGTAGATCATTTTTGTTTGAGCTCACCCTTTAACCGAGAGCGTTGTGTACCTGAGCAAAACAATTCCAAAGATGCTAATGGCAGATACTGTACTGTAAAAGCAGGTATTTTTGAAAAATGCAATCCAGTCATCCTTCGTGGATTTGATTGTATACACATGGTCAACGTTCCCAGGCTGCAGGCTGCAGCTATTAGCAGGACTCCCAATAAACCTTTCTGAGCCATTAATATGCCAAAAACCAAAGTTATCCCAAAGTCAAACATCAGTAACTCCGAGTACACTTGGATGTCAGGGGTTGTCCCTGATAAATGACACAAGTCTCACATCTCCCGCATCACATGGCACACTATTCCTCACACACAGTCTGTCTCTGTTTTCTCACAACCCGGCACAGTTACCATGGTAGCGAAAAGAGGAAGTGAGTACTGTCGATGGCACGATGTTAGTCAAGACAGTCACACTTGGGGAAATTCACCACCAGATCTGTCCGCTACGTGCTAATGTATTGCACGGGGCTTTCTATACTGCTGAGTTACAGTAATTGCAGACACACAATACAATGTAAAAGGGACAGCTTTCAGTTCACAGTGTTTGGTGACTCTTCACAACGCCTCAGTTCTTATAACCGTGTTTGGGCAAAAGAGGGAGAGCAGCATCAGTGAAGCCAAGCCAAAGGGCAGATCGGAACAGAATAGCCTGGGGCATCAGGTGGTGAGCAGGAGAGACAGGGGGAAAAAAACTGTGATATCAGACACTGTCTGAATGTATCAGGGATCCTGTGAAGTATTTTTAATTACCTTCTGAGTCCTCTTTCTTTTCCTTTTCCTCCGGTTTCTGCCAGAATCCGCTCCCTCAGTAATTGTCAGGGAAATTAAACATAACAGAGCCAAGACTGGCAGCCCTGGATTACATCTTCGAGTTTATAAAAGAGCTTTGAATCAGCTGTTTCATCCCAACTGAAATAGCGTGAACAAAGTATTCTATCGTGCTACAATTCAATTCAGATCTACTAAAACATAGATCTTCTTGGATGAGCAGTGACCTAGAAACTGCTCAAGCGTCGGACCTGCGAACCTCTGACAGCAAATAGCCGTATTTATTAATAATGCCAAATCTAACCAACGGAAAAGATACTGCAGCACCGTTCTTTTCTTGTTTTGTCAACCAGTCGGGCTCCTTTGTCAATCTAAACCTGCTTCTATTGACATTTATTTGGGCAAAAAGATAAATGAATTGCTGTGTTAACGTGCAAGAATGAGCAGAATAAAGAATCTCACTGTAAATGTGTAGAAACCCATCTGACCAGTGTGAAGTGAGAGGCAGATGGTGTGACGGTTCCGTCACACTTTTAGCCAAAGCTCAGAGCGGAGCGAGGAGAAATGATTTCATTTGTAGTGTTTTTCATTTAGTTAAACTTTTCTACAACAAGCGAAAAATACCTCTGTTGGCGTAGCATGGTGTGGTACTTTTGAACAGGAGGAAATACCAAACAAACAGCGCAGAATAGTATTCTCATTTCAACACAAGGTCTTAGGATATCGAAACAAGAACACCGATGTTTGGCGACCAACACTAGCATTGACCTATTCTCACTCCCAAAACAGCCTGTAGCGTCCCCTCTACAACACTTGCTGAAGTGCCCCTCTACTGTAGTAGTACAAAGAGCAAGAAGAGTCCAAGTCAGATGGTGGTTGGATTGGCCATACACTGGGATTTACTTCCAGAGATTGGGGTTGCATCCCACATGTGACCAAGATTGAAGATTGATTTGCTTTTAAGTTATGTTAGGTAAGTTGAGTAAGTTAACATAAGCAAGCGATGTGACTGAATTGAGTTATTTTTAGTATGATCCTTGCCCCTGTCTCCCTGAATGTTTTCCTCTTAGATACAGCCAAAGCGACACTTCATAAAAATGATCCCTTGTTTAAGAATGCCCACGCAGCTAAAATAAGTTCAGGATCAGATGCTGAAGACTATGAATTCCCACAGTTCTGTCTTCAGTTCCAAGCATCTGCAACGGCAGATATTTCAACACCGGACAAAATATGTGATACGACAGCAATGATATGAAAGGGAACATAAAATGTCAAGGGTCAGCACTACTAATGCTAATTTCAGCTAACGCTAGTCACCCGCCAAGAAACTGTCCAGTTCACTACAAGTTCTCACACCACAGCTGGACCTCTGGCCAAGCTTGGTCTTTTCTCTGCACCCTGTCTGCTCCCAGTCCCTGAACATCTAGCAGGCTCAAATGTAGAAGGCTGTGGTCCGTCAAATATGTATGAGTCAGTGTTGACGTTGGCTTCGGGAGCCATGTTCTTTAGTAGTAGCTGACCTTGTCAGCCTTCCATTTTATACCAAAACTTCTTGAATTTAAGGTTAAAAGCAATTATCGACTTATTTTTCTTATATATTAACTCCCTACTGATGTCAATCCAAAATCCCTCCTACTTAGAGCAGGGGTTCACAAAGCGCAGCCCATGGGCCAACGGCAGCCCACAGAAACATTTTGTGGCCCCCATATGTGACACGAGATGCACACATTATATTTCTATCATTCCATTTAGATATTTTCTCTCAGAAGCCAACATTAGGTACACTACTCCACACGCTACTGCGTCAAACACCCTACATGTGTATGCAAAGTTAGGATTGAAAACTGGGTCATCGTATCATAATGCCTCACTGACTGAATAGGTCGGTTTCCAGTGACTCCAAAAACAACACGATTGTTGCCTCATACCGGCAACAGGTGACCCAAACGATTGTCCTGTGTTCACAGTTCTCAGTTAGGGTCAAGAAAACATCAAGGTTTGGTTGAACTAGCTATAGTTCATATGCTACTTCAGTTTCGTACGTCACTTTACTAACTTCAAATAACTCACTGTCCTTTGCTTGTTTGACCCAGCCCCCATCCCCGACCTCCTCCCAACACCGACTCTGTGGCTTGTTACACTACTTTGTGTGACTTCACACTTTGCAACTGTAGTAATCACTACAGCCACAGCTAAGGCAGATACGTGTGGTAAATAAGCTGCTGTCACGGTCGACCTCTGTGGTGGTTTTTCTGATGAAGACGAACTGACGGGCTGCGTGGCAACCAGTCGCACCTCCTCAAGCCCAGGGATGTCCTCCATGCTAGTGCTGCTAGCTAAAGCTAGCGAGTACTGTGAACAACCTGGCAGTTTAATGTGGAATAAAGATGGAAAAGCCAACACAGAAAAAAAAAAAAAAAAAGCTGTCTTGTGGAGGAGGAGGTGCCATGAAAAGTGAATCAACTCTCACTTGATGGACCTCGGAGGACAGATAAAGTGACCTGCCGTGTCTCAAAACAGGTGAATTCAGTGCCTGTGTGTGTGTGCTGGCTCCCGAAATGGGCACTACATTGGCCTTTCTATACCGGTGAGAATATAAGACATTCAAATAAAAGACCAACACAGAGCCATGCATATTCTACCCTACTTACAAGGATGTCAGTCCACAGTTTGGCCATGTAGGATATTACAATTGTCTAACTTCCTGTCGTCTTGCTGAGTCTCTCTGTTGCAATCGATTTCGCTGTTTCCTCTTTCTCCTGTCTGTGGCCTCGTGTTGCATGAATTGACGCCACACTTTTGAATTTCCCTTTGCGGGGATCGATAAATGTTGAATCGTGGAAAACGTCGAAACACGAGACAGAAGCACAAACCCTTCCATTTGTCTCCAACGCGCTTCACTTTTCCAAACCACCGAGCAACACACGCAGTGAGCAAAGGTCATGATTTGCCTATCACAGTCACTGTTACTGTAATTTGCATCTGTGCTGTCAGCCCAGAAGTAATGTGAACACAGCATGCTTTCAGCCACAGAGTGCTAAATGGTTGGCTCATCCAGTCAGGAGGAGGGAAGGATCCGCACCAGCAGGAGGGGAAGGAAAAGGAGCAGAGAGACATAATAGGGAGTAAGGCATCAACAGGAGGGAGGCATGCACGCAGCACAGGGTGATTATGTGTTGTTTCTAACAGCGAGGTAGGAGGAGAGGAGGAACAGGAGGAGGAGGAGGAGGAAGGGGTGCTTCCTCTTCAGTCTGGGCTGAGCCGCTGATGTATCCCAGCAGCCCCCGGTCTGCAGCAACAGGAAACCTTGGTATAAAAAGCAGCGTCGCAGGGGGAACCCTCCTAAGTGTCTCTCAGCCGCAGCATGACCAGGACCGGGAGCCTGAGTGTTCGGACTTAATAAGACAATGCCCAGCCTAATCGTCGAACCACCACTCAACACACAGCACTTCATCATGGACAGAGATGACAGGAAGAGAAACAAGAACATGTGAGTGAAACTTCTACGTTCCTGTAAATATGCTGACTTGGGGCTTGATAAAAAAAAAAAAAAGAAGAATCTTCGTTTTGATTAATATATGTATTTAAGTTGCGACGGGATGTTTTGCTTTTTCAGACACATGTGAATGGGATGCCTCGTGGTACCGCCCGAAAAATAGTTTAAGTTAATAACGCGGTCTAACTTTACTGCGGCACATGCTGTCTTTTTCTCATTACTAACATGCCCAACATGCTTGGAAAGGATTCACTGCAAGCTAATTTAACAGCAGCAAATCCGACAGGGATATATTCAAGCGTTTCTTATCTCTCCGCAGTGGAAAGAACTTTATGTGCCGACTCCAGTGCATGTTCTCACACTCATCAAGCTCTGAGAGGTAAGGAGACTTATGGAGTGTTTTGCATACATTTCAGTTTTAAAATAGCCAGCCTGCTCCTATCATTTCCATCTATGGCATCATGAAAGGATTCAAATGAACTTGAGACACCATGTTTGCTTTGGCACGGCACGCATGCACACCAACATACTGCGTTTGGTTGGACATTTTTTGTGTGAGTTTGATAAGCACATCTGCTCTGCTTTCTTGATTGCACGGCCTCTGTCTCCTCGCAAGCCTTTGCATCGCTTATTTTACCCAAATTTGATTCCGGTCGAGTAATCTAACTTGCATTCTCTCCCAGCAGGCTAAGTTTAGAAGATACCCAACAATGGTCACAGTCACTGGAAAGGCTTCTCGAGTCTAAATGTAGGTTGCTATTCCCCCGAGGACGAGAATACTGGCCACAAATGATGTTTGTAGGATAAAGGCTTTTTTAGAAAGCCGAGAAGAAAGAGGGTGTTATCTGTCCTTCATGCTCGGTGTGCTTTCTCTGTTTACTTCAGATGGACTGGCGACTTTTCGCAACTTTCTGAAATCCGAATACAGCGATGAGAATATTGAGTTCTGGCTCACCTGCGAGGATTACAAGAAGATCAAGTCTTCATTCAGAATGTCCTCGAGAGCCAAGAAGATTTACGAGCAGTTCATCAAAGCAGAATCTCCTAAAGAGGTAAATCCAGCCGAGAGATGCTTCGCATTCTGTCTCTCTTCCATATACTTAGATCTCTTCATTCTGTCATGTCATATTGGAAATGAAGATACATGCTGCGCTCTGACAGGAGTATAAAATAGGGAAAGTATCTGCTCAAACGTTGAAGGCTCTTGGCTCAAATCTCCTCATTCCTATCTTTCTGCCTCATTCCAGATCAACATCGACTATCACACCCGAGAGCAGATCAAAAGGAACGTCAAGACTCCCACCATGCACTGCTTTGACGACGCTCAGAAGATAGTTTACGGGCTGATGGAAAGAGACTCGTACCCGCGGTTCCTCCGCTCGGACATTTATAGAACTCTCCTGGAAAACCTCGCCGCCGACGCTACGAAGGGTTGAAGGCGCGCTCCGAAGGAGGGAGAAAGGACATAAAAAAAAACCCATAACTGGAATGTTTGAGCTCCTTCAGGAGGAGGGGCTGACAACAAAGAAGGAAGGAGGGGTCGACCGGCGCGCCGCATGGACACATACAGAGACCTCGCACCCCGGTGTCGTCACTATCCCCGGCACCGAGCACTTCACACCCGAGGACTACGTAACAAGAAGAAGAGGAATCAACAAGCCCAGCCTCAATGATAATGACCCTGTAGTGTGTGTGTGTGTTGGCCCTGGATGATAAGTCAGTGGTGAGTAGGTGAAGTGACTACTTTTGACAATGACCGAATCAGCGGGGCCGCTGACGCCCACTGTGACGGCGGAGCTGCGACAGAAAAAAAAAAAAACCATGCGGTGGACCTCCCTTGGCCTTCTTTGCAGAGGTGTTTCCTGTGCAGATAACAATAGAGGATGTAAGATGCAACGGTCACACTTGATCAGTTGTGTGTGTACGTTTGAGAACATGAGAGAGCGAGTGGGTACTTAGCTGTAGCTGTTAACCGCCACTGACACAGAATAAGCTGTCGCAATGACAGCCGGCCAATTATCTAATGACAGCACGGAGGAAGCCAGCAGATCCATAACGGACAGAGGACTCATGTCATCCTGCGTAAAAAAGGGCTGCAGGAGGCCACTAAGTGCCGCAGGAGGCATTCTGGGACACTTTGAAGGGAGATTTTTCAGAATGAAGCAAACAGGAGTTTTAAATCCTGGGTTTTAATTTAATCTGCCTGTGGGTGACATTTTGTGCCAATATTAAATATATTTAAGGATTATTATTTTCAAACAAAAAGTAAAAGTAGTTTCATTTATAAATAAATATATATATATATATATATTTGTATATGTATATATATATATATATATATATATTTGTATATGTATATATATATATATATATATATATATATATATATATATATATATATATATATATATACATACATATATAAATTGAAGATAAATCTGCTTTTTCGTGTCAACAAAGCAATCATGCACATTTCTTTCTGTGGAATCTGAATGTTCCCATTTACGGCCAGTAGTCTGAAAATAGTTTCTCAAGCACACGACGACTGGCCCTTATCTTGGTCTGAATGAGTCAAAGGAAACACACACACACCACTTGCTTTGTCTGTCTGCCTTTTTCTTTTCTTTTTTTCTTGTTGTGGTGCAGGGACTCAATCCCCCCCCCCCCCAAAAAAAAAAATGTAATTCCAGTGAAGAACAGAAAGGAGTCACTCTGTTTCACCGGAATCTTTGTCCAAACATGATTCTTACAGCACTGAAGTGTCAAGAGTTGTGGTTTTACTTAATAACCTCTTTGAGTGGAATTACTGTAGCGATAGAATGCTTCACCTTGCATGACAGGATGTTCAAACTCCTTTGTATACCCTGAGAATATGCCTTGTTATTTGCCTTCCAAAGCATGTTGTTTGAATGTATTCCTAGTGAAGTTAACTTAAAGGTTAAACAATGTGTTATTTATTGTTAATCCTCACCCTTTTTTGTTCTTTTTTTTTTTTGGAGTAACAACGTTTTTGTTGCAGTGTTGAAGTGCTTGTTAAAATGTTAGTGATTTGAATGGCATTAAATTATTTCAATTGCCTGCTCGGAAAACAAAGTGACATCTTTTAGTGATTATTACACACACGGACACGCCGAGGCCCTTTCACATCGGGGCTCTCGGCGCTCTCCGCTCTGATATTCCGTGTGTTCTGTTTTAAAGAGCACGGCAACACGCTCGCAGGGGGACATAGATCTTAAATACGTGGCATTAGGAAAATTAATGGGATGTTTGCTTAATGACTGTCTGGTATATGTTTAAAGCAATACTCCACCGCAAAAGCATGGAAACAGAGAGGCTGTGCCAAGTTCTGGTGGGGCGAAGACTTATTTTTTAACTGTTATGGAGAAGCAACTGCAGCAGTTGTTGGCGGGACGTAACCCTCCATCCTGCTAAGTGACAAAGTATATATACAACATGTGTTTTATAGACAGAGCTCCCGGGCTCTCGTATTCAAACGTTTTCAGCATTCTGAGAAAGCGAGTACAGGCTGTAATTTGGAAGATAATCCACAGACAGTGAGAGGATATTCAGACGGTTCGCTTTGAATTTCGATTTCTGTGTTCAGACTAAAACGGAGCCTCGTGGTATCCAACAGCGAGATACCGAGCGTCTGGAGTTTCCTGTTATCCGTCCGTATCGCCGAGAAGCATCTGCTGACTCGAACATTAAGTGTATCGGCGCCGCGCGCTGTTTTAGAAACAGGAAGGCCTGGACTTCCAGTTTCTAATGAAATCAGTCATTGTGAGAAATGAGATTTTCTCTTCAAGCGCAGCCGCGTGGAAGAATGAAACGCTGGACTGTTCCGCAGAAGCGATGATAAGATTGGTTTTGGATATTTGCGTCATTTCTTTCTTAAAGTCATTCGACTGTAAAAGAAAAGAAAAGAAAAAAAAAGATGTTGAGATTGAAAATGTTCTTGTCATAGTCAAAATGCACATGGTTCAAAGCTGCTGGGTTGGCTGACAACAGGGAACCCACAGATAGTGTCTCACCCTTCTTTCTTCATTCAGAGAGCGGCATGGTTGTATCACAGGCAGGATGATGGACAGACTCCTGAGTTTCACTAAGTGCATTTTGAAGAATATCACTTGAGCAATTTTTCTATGGAAACGGCAAAGTCACTGAGGTGTCGGGAACAGATTTGCCAGATAAACTGTGACGTGGCGAACATTCGAGTCGTATCACTGATCAGCTGTTTCCGCTGTCTGCTGCGTGCAAATAGCTGGCATGCAACAACAACTACAACCTGCCCGGTTGAAAGTCTATCCTGAAGACGTCTCTCCGTTTTGTCTCCTGGTTTCCAAGAAAAAAAAAAAATCCAAGCATGACGTAGCCACGTCATCCCCCGATGAAATGTATGTAGCCTAGTTCATTCGCTCACAGCTGTTTATGGGAGCACACCAGATCTGCATTTAGATTCTTTTTTTGTTGCAAACTGTCATTTTATGCCTTTTATGCATGGCGTTACATAGTGTCTGAAATAGACAAACAACCACAATCACACAGTCTTGCATTTAAAATGTAAGTGAAACAAGCCCAACAGCTTCGGCTGTAGCTCAGCGGGTAGAGCAGGCCGGCTAGTGATCGGTAGGTCGCTGGTTCAAATCCCATCTCTGGGCTGAGCTGAGCTGCATGTCGAAGTGTCCCTGAGCAAAGATACTGAACCCAAAATTGCTCCTGATGTGTGGTGGGCACCTTGCATGGCGGCCTCTGCCATCAGTGAGGGCCCTGCGATGAGCTGGGGTGGGGTGGACAGCTGGGATTGGCTCCAGCAAAAACCCTGGTGATGGATGGAGCCCAACAGCTTCTACCTCTGTTTTTATGATTAGTAAGTCTGCGTGTGATGGGGTCTAACCCCTGTAAATATACAGATAAAACAGTCCTAATGTTTTATTCTTTCTTTTTTTTTTTTTTTATCTGCGGTGTGAACAAGCCTCTGTCAAAGGGAGGTTCTGTGTGTACACTCTGTGCCAGCCTCCATATACGCACATACACACAAACAGACACACACTGACACACCTTTGTAGGGTCAGAATTTATCATGGTACAACTTTGGTGCCAAGATACTTTCCATGCCAAAACTGTGACTGGGAGATGCTGCCTGTTCATCTCCACACAACAGAATGATGACCACAAAGGCTGACTGAGCAGCAGCGTATGACGACACATATCTACGCTCATCGTCAGGCTGCAATTGTTAAGTCCGCAAAGGAGGAAGTCAGGTGACGTGGTTCTCAAGTGCGACACGGTGCGCATAAGGACGACGCTGGGGGTGGATGGTTTGGGAGTATTTCACACAAGATCGTTTTCCATGTCCCGCATGAATCTAAAAAAGGTCAACAGGGAGTTATTTTCACTACATAATGTACACAACAGAGAAAGATCAGCTCATAATCTGAAAACGTACATACGCAGGAAACGTACTTATTTAACGGAGGTTTGGTACGCCTGTTGCTGCCACACTGCAACGGTCATGTCATCTGTGACAACTACCATTACACAACCATCAGTTAAGGCTGTAGCTAAAGTTAGGAGACAGTTAGCTTAGCTTAGCATGAAGTCCGTAAATGTGTCCAAAGTAAAACAAAATTATGAATAATGATAATAATAATAATAATAATAATAATAATAATAATAATAATTCCTGCTATCAACTCTCCTAAAGCTCACAAACTGAAGTGTGATATCTTGATTCTTTAATTCTCACAAACAGAAATGTAAAAACTGACGACCTCTGGCTTTATGGAGCTACGTGCTGTGACAAACAGTCTCACTGGCATTTCTGTTTCCAGTCTTTATGCTAAGCTAACCTTTACATGTTAATATGAGAGTGGTATGGATCATCTTGTTCCTTTAACAGCCTTACATTTAATGATAAAAAAATAAGATTGGCTGCAAAGTTAAAGATCCTGCACGGAGCAGAAAGTCTGTGGTTTGGTTTCATACATTTACTGGCTTGTATCAACTGAGGAAATGCTTCTGTGTTTACGGGTATGATAGTTTACTAGCTTTGGCTGGCCCCAGAGCAGTATAATGTCCTGCTGTATCTCCTTTCCTGTATGTTTTTTATGGTTATGATCTGTCCTTTATGTGTTGCTGACTGACCAAATATCCCCCTGTGGAATGAATGAAGCCCAGGTTTTACTGCGGTCGGCGGCCAACTATGAGTTTTATCACGGTGGGATGTAAGGACGGGCACAATGATTATGTACCGTGACTTCTTGGTGGACAGATTTCAACAGAGCGCGCAGAAATTCAAAATGCAAAAAAGCCTTCCTGCGGTTGAAGATGCAGGAGGTGCGCTGACCTTATTCTGCATCCGCCAAGTCGGCCGCTGTGATGGCGAGGTCGGAGGGCTCTGCTTATGCTAATAAAATACGTTCACAGCCGATAACCGTTTCTACCTGCTTCACTTTTGGCCTCGGAGGAGGGTCAAAAGGTGGATCCTGCGCAGCCTGCTCTAACAGCCAAACAACAGAACAGAACATGTATTAATCAACATGTGTAGCCCGCCCAGGACCAAGCACGGACCAGGGCAGGAAGATTACTGTCTGCTGTTCCTGTCTTAGCCCGTAAAGCACAGGAAAGTGAGGTCAAGTCTCAACCTTTCACCGGTGCAGAACCACAACACAATCCACTTTTCCTCTGTATGTTACAGCTTGACTTAATAAATGTGGGTAGCACCTGGAACTTATTTTGATGTCTTTGGGTCTAGGTTCCGCGAGGTTCTGCGATCCGCAATTAATCCCTTAATCACCCAGATTTTAAGAAACGGCAGCCCATGAAAACACTCCGTGTTCAAACGGCAAAGTTCAGATGTGTCAACAGAACCATTTCTTCAACATCCTATGTTGTAAGAGTAGCTGTGCCATCGGCTAAAGGTTAGCGGTGACGTTGTAGGTTCAGCAGTTCATGCACAGTCAGTCCCTGCAGGAAGTTACGATGCTGCTATCGCAACGATTAACGCAAATTCAGCCAGTCTCTGTGAATTCTGCACGATCTCGCAATTTCGTCCAATTCATGCGACATTTCCGCAAATTTGCCCAGTCGCAACTATTCACGTATGTCACCTTGTTTCTGGTTGCGGAGGCGGCGTCATGACACAAACGTCTCACATTTAATGACTGTGTGTTTGCACCACACACAAAAGCCATCCATTGACAGAGGCCTTCCCAACACGAACACCAGGAGGATGACACATGATACACATGACAACGATCAAGTCGGTTGCCAGTTTCTGGGACGTTACTGATGACAAACGTGACACAAGGTAATGAAAAGAGACACAGAAGGGCAAACTCGTCTCCTGGCAAGGGCGAGAGGGGTCGATCACCTCCTCAGACAACTTTTAGCTAAACTTGTTTCGGCTAACATCAATCGATCGCACTCCGACTGTGGAATGACAGCCGATTAAACGTTCAAAACAAACTCTAGAGACTCAATACTTCCCCGTTTGATTCCTGCGGTCTTCCTGGAGCTGTCACTCCAGCTGACCTGTTTTCATTTCTTTGCATGGGTGCATTACAGTGTGGGACAACAAGGGCGATCAAAACACACATGCAGACATATAGGTACGCTGACAACTCCGAGCATTCTGAAATGCGTTGCGACGCACTGAAAAACCTGTTTAAGCCAGTGAGACGACTCTGTTCCTTCTGTAACACAATGACCTCGGTGTTCTCGTGGCTATGTAAATGGGAGACATGGGAAGTGAATGCAGCACAGGTGTGATGGAGCACAAGACTGCGTACATCCCCGTGCAGTAAGAGGATGGAGCCTTTACAAGTATAAAAAAAAAAAAAAGAAAAAATAACATACTTCTGCTTCCACTCTTTCATTCAGCACCTTTTTCTTTCGCTTTCGCATAAAATAACATTTGTTGAGAGAATGTGCTGCAGTGTATTGATTGATTAGAAACAGCCCAGGACAATATCATCCACATTGCTGAGAACCAGTTGATAGAAATTCAGTTATTCCCCAGTGAATCCTTGTAGACATGCGTGGTTTGTGAAGGTGTTCTGAGCAGCCCTGACCTGAACGCCACGTGAGAGGAACTCGTGTCGCTTTGCCAATCAAACGTGCAGTGATCAGGTGCAGCTGTCCTGCCGGGGGGGTTTTTCCCACGTCTATTAGTTGATCTTTAATCACGAGTTAGACTCAATGGAAATATTTCGAAGTAGTTACTGTTCGTCGGCGTTTCTTTATTTTATTGTCATCTTCTAATTGGTTTGCTCTGAGCAACACCTGCAGCAGCCAAGGTGTTTTAAATGGGTGTCTAATTAATATTATTAGTCTGCCACTCAGTCTGTCGTAAACACACAATAGTACAACTGTGTTTGTTAACCACTCTGTCAGCCTTGCAGATATGTCGTCCTTTTGAAAGTCGTGTTGGTGGCCTCCACTGTTGTCTATCGATCCTGTCGCCTGAATGAACGTTGGCAATGTGTGTTTCAATAAAACCCTCTGATGTCAAATCAGAAACGCCTGTTGGAGATTTCCCATTAAAGTCACGTCTGGAGACGTCCCAACTACCTGTCGAAAATATTCTCACCATAAAAAACAGGGCTGAAAATTGTCTTGAGGTTTAGTCAAAGACACCCAGTTGTGTCGCCACAAACAGGGCTGGAGATGACCCCACTTCCCATCAAATAAATCCAGTTTTTATCACCGTAAACACGGCTGAAAAATGTCCAACACATCTGGATATGTCGGCTGAAACTTGTCCCGTAGTATCCTTAAAGATATCTAACAGTACCCGCTTACCAATCTTAAAAACACGCCACCTCCAGACACGAAAGTTAGATGATAAACACGTGAAGTGAATGTGATAAAACAGGATTTAGTTGAAATGTCAGTATGGTATGTAGCCCACGTCGTGTATCAATGTGAGTATATCAGCGGTTTCCAGAAACCTTATGTGCTAAAATCTTATCGTGGTGACGGGCGGCGTTGCATCCATGCTGCTGTTCACAACCTTAAGCACTTGGAGTTTCAGACTGGCCTTCGGCACTCGACGTTGCCACCAAGTGAAAAAAACAGAAGCCCATAGAAGGGTTAAGAGTGCAGATTACTGCAACCTCCAAACACAAAGAGGACAAACTCTGCAAGCCCGTGCTGGGAATCACCTCCTGCGTAAGGCCCTCTGGACAAACCTCGCGCCTGAGTGGAAACTTGGCTCTGCTCTTCATCCACTTCTAAACAGACGGCTGCTTACACACACACACACTGCACACCATAATAAACACACGAGGCGAACACCGTGTTTTCACCCAGCAGAGCTCCAGACTGGTGCGACAGGCGGAGGGAGGGCGGCAAGAATCACAACACAACGCAGCAGGTGACGCAGAAGCGTTATAGCTGAGATAACCCGGGACAAACTGTGATTGTGCTTTACATGTGTGTGTCCTGTTCCTCAACAGAAATCCCCTTTTAGCGTTTTTGGGATATGATGTCGATGTCAGACTTGCATTGTTACGGGAAAGAGGAGCTCACGGTGCTTAAATGGTAGGCTCCTCCAGCAGAGACTGACAGGAAATGAACTTCAAAACTGTTTTCAGTGTTCTTCCGTTTTCAGACGCAGCGCAGATTGTCACAGTAACTAACGACAGCATGCATTCATCATGTGTTACACATGTTCTGTCCTTTATAACTTAATATTTCACGCACTTCTGTTGCTTAATTGCTGCTTAATTATCCATCACGAGCGTGCTAGACTCGTTTTCTTTATTCAGTTCTCATTAGAATTACATGGGATTTGCATGTACTTTTCCACTGATGCATCATCATGCAAACTGTACCGATGAAGGACTGACATTTTCATGAATACAGCTTTGTATGCAAACAGTGACTGAATGGAAACATGGCACGTGCCCAGAGAGGACGCTGAAGGTTGCTCATCGACTGTGTATTAAAACCGAACCTGCAGGTTCACATTTTACTCATCTGATACCCTGCTACACCTGCGGAAATAGGAAAGCGCTTGTCCGTTGTACATACAAGGAAACGCAGCTGACACCTGGCACGTTTAGGTGATTGAGCTGAGCCCATGAGCTTTGGATTGGATTCAGATATTCAATATCACGGTGGTAGCCACACAAAATAGGCGAAAGTCACATCAACACACTGAATCTCTATCAATCTTCATGGATTTGATGCTTTTTTTTCTTCCGCTTTTATATTGCAAGTGGATCAAATGTGAAGTGAAAGGAATGACATGTAAAATAATCATCCAACCCCGCAGCAGCTCCGTGAAGGTTATTAGCGTCTTCTAACTCACTGGTTTGGTTTTCTGGCCCATCAGTTCCATTTCCAGCAGCAGTGGGAAGCTGCTCCTACCGGCGGAAAAAGAAGAAGAAAAACCTTAGATGAACCAAGCGAACACTACCGGCCCCGCACGAAACAGTAGACAAGGATAGGAAAGAAGGCTGAACAGCTAGCGGCTAAAAAGACCAAAGAAGGGACTCTGTGACTTGAACAGCAAATCAACTCCAGTAAATGGTAAAACTGCCAATGTTTCTCCAAAAGTGAGCTTAGCGATGACACGTCTGAAGAGAGACTTTGACATGTCAGGGTCAACACAGAGTTAAACTAGCCGACAGTTACACTTTTTAGACGCCATACGTTACATAAAACTAACACTTCAGACAGCACTGAGCTTTCACCCGCGCCAGCCGATCAGTACGAGCTGAATCATGTATGCTTGGCAGTCTCATTTGTTGATCATCAGCTGCGTTGCTACCACCATATTTTGAAGTAACTCATTAGCGAAAGGTAAATGGAAATGGCATTATTTGAAAAAAAAAACTGCTGGATTTCAAAGATGCTTTCACTCTTGCTGGAGGTGGTACTGTTGACTCGTTGAAGAGTTAAAACGAGATGGGAACACATGTTGCAAATTAGTTCTGATGTGGCAGAAAATTATGGAATGATGGTATTGGGCAGTCTGCTCGTGATTGCCAGATTTGAGCCACAAGCAGGCCATAGCATGGCCTCATGTCAGCCAAGAGCAAGCCAAATAAACCAGAACCTAATCCAGATTCAGATCCAGCCCACCAGATTGTTCTGTGACTCAGATTGGGGCCAGCTCTGGATTAATTGGTTGATTTTATTTGATACCATGTGGCTATGGTATGGCCCGCTCACGGTTCAGACCTGGATCATTAATGACATCATTCCACGCAGTGTGTCGGAGTCCAGATCCTAAATGTAACTCATGACTGATCAGCTGTTTCTACTGTGACAGAAGAGTAACAATATTTGTTTGCTGCCGTCTTTCCAAACTATCCCATCATATTCCCTTTTCCAGCTGAATTCCCACATTCCCCCGTAGACAAACATGGCAGCTGTTTTCCTTTCTTCTTCTTTCACGTTGGTTGGCGGTTGGCTAACAACTGGTTTTCTTTCTGATTTTTGACCTCTACTTCTCTGTTGCCTGGGATGGAGAGTCATGGATATGTAGTCTAAACCATCTTCTGACAAAACTAGCCCACTTAATTTGCTCCCAACCTGTTCAGTAAATGCATCTTACTCCCATTTTCTTTTGGGGGGTTTTTCTTTGGAGGTCCTGTGTCCACTCGTGTTGGTTGGTTGGTTTGTTGTCAGCAGCATTAGACTGAATGGATTTTTCCACAAAACTCAAGCTCAGTCCAGAATAGACCCTATTAGTTTTTTTGGTGCAGATCCGGATAAAGGGACTGATGCAGGATATTATCTTCTCACTTTCTTCAACATTGTGTGATTGGACTTTTTCGTTAGTTTCTAAGAGAATAACAGGAGGATCTATGGTATGTGAGCGGATCCAATTAATGCAGATCCTAAATCTGGTGATCTTAAATTATGGTTATACAGTTATGAGTGGTTTGAATTCGAGTTTGATATTGGATTACGCCTGATCGAATTGCTGGTTTCAAAAGTTTACTTCAAATGTGCTTGACAATCAGATGGAAACACAGCTACTCAGTCCTATTTATACAGGTGTACACTTCTCAGTATCGATGCTGATACCCCTCATGCCAACGCACCTCAAGCTTCCTCTAATCTCCTCCTATGGCGTTGAAGCTTTCGGTGCTGTTGACTTTAATAAGATCTTATGTCCGTGCATGTGTTTGTTGATGGGGGATCAGTTCCCCTGGCAGCAGCGGATTCTTTGAGCTCCCTCAAAGAGCAAAGCTTTTTTTCCACCAAATCTATCCGTACAACTCTTTGCTATAAATGGTCAGTTCCTTGACTGAAGTGTTGCTGACTGACAGGAGCTGCTTAACTCTGGCTGTCGAGGTGCTGTTGAAACAAGTCAACCTAGACGTCTAAAAAAAAATAATAATAATAATAAAAAAACGACAAAATTAAACCAATGTTTTGCCAATTAATGCATCGCCGTGCATTGACCTAAAAATCACCACTGAACTGAACTACTGATGACGGACAGGTCGAGTCTATCAAACTCTTTAATCAGCTGAAGTTGACTGGCAGGAATGCATAACATTTCTTTTTCAAACACCCTTAAAAGGTAAGAGGATATTGCGTCATCTGTGTGCCAAGCTGTCATATCACAACGTGCCATTGTGACAGAAGCATACCTCACTGATCCACGCCTTGTGTGAGTAAATGATTAAATATGTCCAGTTCGGGTAGTGTCACAGAGCCACAATGAATCAGTTGTACGACAGGGATTGTCACATACAGCAGATATTAGCCCCTGGCAACAGGAACTACACTTTTGTTGCTGAACGTCACATACCTGCTGGCTGCTTGTGTTTTTCCTACTTCTTTCATTTAAAGGAACAGTTCGCCCAGAATCGAAAGACTCTAGAAGCATCCTAAAAATCAAATTGATTTGAAAACCCCTTGTCGAGCGATCAAGCTCGTACACCCACTTCTAACAGAATGTGTGCCAACGCTTAGCTTAGCAGCTACAGTGAAGCTTTTGGCTGTGAGGCGGGTCTAAATAAAGTCTTTTCAAATCAAATTGGGGTCTCAGGGCTTTTTGGAGCCAGACCAGCTGTTTGGATGCAATTTCATGTTTTGTTTTGGTTTTTCATTTGTGTCTTTAAGATCCCTAATCTAATTCAAAAGTTTAGGAGAACTCTGTTTTGCTGTTTGTTGTAAACGTATCCTTCATAATATACCATGTTTTCAAATTGTGAAATTAAAGGATATCAATGGTAATAAAGCTTGAGATGCTCCGTGACTGGTCTGGATTCAAATCACAGAGCAGCTGCAACATTGCATAATGCTCTCAAAAATGTACAAGAAGAAAGAAAAACACTAAAGAAAAAGAAGAGAAAAGTTCCATCACAAACTGACAGAGCCTTATTTTAGGAATAAGGGCACTGAGTGTGCCATGTACGTCATGTCTTGACCCTGCGCTTAAAAATGGAGCCACGCAGGAAACTCAGGGAGGGAATGTTTATGCAGTGACAGCCTATGATTGCCTCGGGCCCTGAGAGTCATACCAGGGCGAATTGCTGTTTACACAGCAAGAGCCAATCGCGTTAAAGATCCGTCATACCAGGCCCGCCTCTCGCCTTTCTTGCTCCGTGGCTGGAAACTATAAAGTTGCCTGACAAGTCAAGAGGGAGCAGGAGAGGAGAGCGAACCATGAGAGAGATCTCTACTAGTCTGTCATCCCAAAGCATGGCGTTCACTGACTGTATGCAACCCACTGACCTGTCCACTGAGAAGAAGGGAATAAAGTAAGTTATGAGGTGTTTAAAGGACAATGTTTCTGGTTATGATGATCTTGTAAAAAAAAAAAAAAAAGATAAAACCAGAATTACTCTGCCATAAAACACTGAACTGATTTCTATGTATTCTTCTTTATCTAGGAGGAAAAACTGGAGGAACAGAATAAGATTTCTCTTGAAGAAAAACTCTTCCCAGTCGATGTTACAAACAGACATTACAAACAGAAACAGATCTAGCAGGTAAGAACCTTTTCTAACGTGAAGGATTGCGTTCATATTACATAACATCTCATTTGTGTGCACAGCAGCTTGTTTGTGTTTCGTGGCAGTTACAGCTTCATTTGAAATATAGAATTAAATGATAGTTGATGTGATTTTACTGACTATGTTTTATTCATCTCTGAGTACCATTATACACACTTGATCTTACCTGCACTACTTTTTTTCATCTTGTATATTTTTCTATGCAAGTTATGTTTATATTGTTTCCTGATTAAATAAACCAAAACAGATCACAATGATTGTATGTCTGAAATGTATTATCTTAATATATATGAGGAAGACTCTCTGCTGTTTTAAATATTTTGAAAACTGTATATATATATATATATATATATATATATATATATATATATATATATATATGGATTATGCAACTTTAATACCTTATCCACAATTATTTCTGATGGTTGTTCTTCTCTGCCCTCAGGCTAACTGCTGATGAGATCAACCAATGGGCGCAGTCTCTTGACACACTCCTCAGTTATAAATGTAAGTACCATTCACCGGACTATTGGTGCGCGATTACATAAAAGAGCCTCAAAGGTCACGCGGTAACTGTGCGCTTAATGAAAGCAGTTTATTGGCCTCAATAAAACAGGCTGTAATGGCTTTGCACTTAGTTTACTTAGCCTAAATGGGCAGACAGCGATGCATCCCTCATCTTTAACACTTCTCTCTCTCCTTCCCTCCCTCCCTCCCTCCCTCCCTCCCCCGCCACAGATGGGAAAGCTGCTTTCTGCATCTTCCTCAAGTCTGAGTTCTGCGAAGAGAACATCGAGTTTTGGACGGCCTGTGAGGATTTCAGGAACCACACGTCCTCCAAAGACCTGCTCTCCAAGGCCAACAGCATTTACGAGGAGTTCATTAAAAATGAAGCTCCAAAAGAGGTAACAGCACGCACTTATGTTTCATTAGTTTGCTGGTCAGAATTTATGTGCCTTCAACTTCTATAATTGTACAAGATACTCCTCATTAAACATTGGATCCGAACGCTCATGATTGCTACTTCTCCGGTCACAGATAAACCTGGACTTCCACACCAAAAATGCCATCACCCAGAGTCTCCACGAGCCCACTGCGACCAGCTTCCTGGCAGCTCAGAGGAAAGTCTACAGCCTGATGGAGAACAACTCCTACCCCAGGTTTATCCACTCCGACCTCTACAGAGAACTGTGTGCCAGCGCCAGGAGAAAGGGCTGAGCTCAATAAGTCCTAGTCAAACTAGACACTCGTCCTGGAGTCATTTGTTTACCGCTGCGACTGCGTAAATAGACGGCTGATGATGCTCATCCCAGGCACCGCTTCCGGATAATAGACCCCAATGCAAATCCTGAGCGGCGACATTAGTGCGGAAAATGCAAAACAGAAGCCAATTCCGTTCCATCCTGCTGAGAGCTTTCAACAATGAAGTTGGGACGATAAGGCCGGGTGCTGGATGCTGCTGCAGGCGGTACGCAGAGCGTTTCTACCAGATGGGATTAAAGTTCCATTTTCTTTGCTGGGTCATTACCTGCACTTTCTTTACTACACGCTGTTAGAATTTGGTGTTTTGAGCGACGAAGCAGATCTCGAAAAGCTGCTGTAGTGTAACTGCATTTTAAAGCTGAAACCACTGTTGATCTCTGTACACTGAACACTGTGATGTGAGATGTGCTTGTGCGCTGGTATTCACTTGAAGACTCTGATTGTCACTCATAATGTTGCTGTGCTGGATTTTACACAAAAGTGCAATTTTAATTTATATAAAAATATTCACAATTTGCATTGCAGACTGTGTTCGGTCTGAAATTACTGTGAGAATCGCATGTATTGTATGTATAGTGACTCTGCGTGTTGGATGTGAATTTAAGTTTGTGGCAGCCGGACTGCTAGAGAAATAAAATGTTCTCTCCAAGACAGAAATGTCTCTGATGTGCTTTTTTTTTCTGAATTCACTGCAGAAGTATCATCTGCTCAAGGGAAGGAAGTTAACTGTTGACATTTGAGAACAGTGTATGAAACCATTCAAGATCGAAGTTCTCATAGTCTAGTTTATGCCTAATGAAGTCTACATTACTGCTGAAGTGCACACTGAACTGGTCATTGACTTTTTGGTCACACACATATTATCACCCATTAACGCTTATACAGCGTATATCTGCTTAAAGGGGCAATTTCTATGATATGTCAAGATTTTCAGTTGAAATTATTAAAAACATTGTCAATAGAATTTGGAGAAAAAAAACAGCGTTGACAATATGCCAGAATTTGTCTAACGTTCTATGTACTAGCCCATACTGTTGCAAAACCCTGGGGTTTAATCGGAGAGAGGTAAAAGCAGCGCGCTTTTCCACAATAAATGTACAAATTGTCAAGAGAGAAAACACTTTTACACCTGTTGTCTTTATGAAACACAAAAATACAAATGTCTGAATTGCAGTTTGTCTCTTTTGCTGAACCCTGATGAGCTCAACTGCCGCGTTCACTCGCCGTTAAAACACGCTTCATTCAAAGTCGACACAAACAAAACCAAACTCACCAAAACAGTCTTGGAGCGTCTGTCCGCGATCACCTCAACAAAATGAGCGTTTCGCTGAGGATGATGTGAAAATATTCCAGCTCCCTCAGCAAAGATTCAATATTTAAGAAGCTTTATTTATCCCGAGGGAAATTACTGTGCAACAGTTACAATACAAACATTACAATACAAAGTGGAAAGAAGAAAATAGAGAAAGTAGAGATAAGATAAATAAAATAAAATAGAGTAAGATAAAAATAAAATAGAGGCTAACTTAACATAAATCAAACAGCAACTCAATATAACATGTAACAAAATTGTAGTAAAAACGTAGGTATATACAATATACAACAATACGCAGTGCAAAATCGAAATAAAGTAAGTACAACCTAAATGAGTAATGAGCAGCGATTGACTACCTGAGCTGCTTGCTAACGGCAGGTACTCGCTACAGCCAAAGATAACTACAGCACAGAGGAGCAAGTCTATGCATGAGCAGCTGTGAGCAGTTTTATACAGTGTTATTTATTTAGTGTCGTGTTTCTGACCCCCTGCAGACTGTACGTCTGTTATTCACTTTCCTTTTAAAGGCTCAGTGTGTAGAATTATTTAGCGGCAGTGTAGCTGCAACCAACTGAATACCCCTCGCCTCAACTCCCCCTACGGTGGCTACTGAAAATGCGAAAAAAAAAAAAATAAAATGTGAAAGGAACTCTTAAAAGAAGAAAAGCCTTATGAAAAAAATACACAAAGGGTTTGTCCTAGTGTTTTTTGCTTGAAGCTGCCTCCTGCTGCAGCTGGAGATGACTTTGTGTTAAAAGTGATTCAGAACATTAGTTGGAGCCTTTCAAACAAAGACGACCGAAACCTTTCACTAAAGCTAAAGTGCTGACCGAAATGTGCTGAACCAGGTTTTATTTGATCAATTGCAGATATCAAAATATTGATTAGAACTTCTTTAAATCACACTAAAACGCCTCATTCCTTCTTAAGGACAGGGCCAGCGTGGGCTAACAGGTTGCTCAGACGGACCGAAATTAACTTGTTTATCGCTAAAGCAAAGTGAAGTAATATTTTCCACTGACCATAAATTACTATCTCTCTTGAGTACCAACACCAGAAATGGCTTAACGTAAATGTGGTGCGTTTCGGGTGTTCGGTTTAACAGAAAGGTCAGACACGTTCACTAACGGTACACACTGACATCTTTTCAGAGACAGTGTGCTCGGTGTTCAGCTGTACAACAAAAACAACATTCCTCATCTTTCTGGTACACCGCATTCCTCTGAGTGCAGCTGATGGGGGCCACGTCATCGCAACCCAGTTTCCCGTACGGTAACAATGTTAAGGGTTGTAAGTACAGACGGGGAGAGAACACAATGACTGACGGCAAAGAGAGTCCTCAGCCCGCCGCGTGTCCGCTCGCTGATACCGAGGCCGTCTCCAGCCGTGAACTCATAGTAGCGGCTGACAGTGGCCAGACACCCGGACGTTGCTCCTGACAGGCTGACAGCTCCTGCTCTCCGCTCAGACCTTGTGGCCTGCTGTCGAGGTGTAATGAGATCATCTGTTACAGCGGCAGCTCTCCAGAACCGTATGCTCTGCTGCCTACAGGTCAGGGGACTACCTTTGTGGTCGGAACATCAATGTTTTGAAACCCAGACCAGCTGGGAAAAAAAGTATGCGAATGTAGCTTTCTTAATAATGGATTATTTTGCATTTTAGGCCATGCTAGCAGCACGGCTCCCACAATGCTGGTCGGTCGGTCCGCCTCGTTGGAGGTCTTTGGATAAAAACTATTCGATGGTCGGCCATGATATTTTCTTACCAGACATCATGAGTCTTGCTCCCCGGAGGATTAAGACAACTGACCTTGGTGGTCCCGTCAAAGCTACACCACGTGAAATGTGTTGACAGCTATTGGTTGGAATGCCATTGAGTCAGCTCCAGACATCCATGTTCCCCTCATACCCAGGTCGCATAAATACCGACACTTTGGTTTTGCGCGTTCACATCTAGTAGGGTTAGGGTGTTTCAGTTGTCGCCGGGATGGACGAGTAGGGTAAAGTGTTAGGGTCCTCTAAATGGAGGGTTTTTTTCAGAGGCACACTAGTTTGTCATTTAAATGGCAACTGATGACATGCGAGGGTCTTGAAGGGGTGGTCCCATTTCATAGGGGAAGATTTCCCCTACTGCCTCTGCTCTGAGGGATGTGGGGGAGCTCGAAAACGAGGGGTAGGGGGGAAAAAAATTGTAAATGGGATTGAGCATTTTCATTCTCTGACGACCCGGCAATGAGACTCAGCAATCAGCCATCGTACTCCAGAATCGCATTACTTGTTATTTGGTGCCATTACAACATTACTTTGTCAAGTGGTTTATGGACAGATTCCTGCAGCACCAAGATTCCCTTTGGCCTCAGATGTACTTTGTATTTAGTGCTAATCAGCAATTAAGATGGTGATTGTGCTAATCAAATGTGCTAAAACACAGCTTGTTAGTTGTGTGATTGGGAGCATGTTGGCATGTTGACATTTCCATTTAGCTCAAAGCGCAGTTCTGCCCTTACATGGTATGGCAACCAGCATGGCTGTAGGTCTTATTTGGATTATAAACTCGTGGACTGATTTCGTATGAACTCTTTTCACTTTCTTTGCATTTCTGTAAATGTCTTTTTCACATCTACTGTACATCTGGCAGTTGGAGGAAAAGGTATTTTTCTGTGAATGCTGAATCTATTTAATCCTAGATTAAATCACCTCTATCTTTAACAAAAAATGCTCACTATTTGCCGACTGCAGTCTCTAAACTTTGCTGCTTTTTCGGTTTTACATCATTGTAAAATGGGACAGTTTTGTTGTTTGGACTGTTGGCCAAAAGAAAAGTCAATTTCACCCCCAACTTGGGTTCTTATTACTCAGATGAGAATCAACACAGAATGCAATTATTGGTTGTACCCTTTATGCTAATGTTATTTTCTTTTTTGGATCCACTGCTTTTATGGGCCTCAAGAAGCTCTTTCAGACATTGTGCGTTATATTGAGCTGTGCAAATAAACCTTCCGTGACCTTCAAAGTAGCTCCACGCAGCACATTCCATTACGCAGCACTCTTTGGCTATTTATAAACATAATTGCACTGTGCACCTAAACACCTTAAGATGTTATATGACGTCCGTCAAGAACAAAAGGATAAAAAGCTGATAATTGCCATGTTAAACGTCGGTGCATGTGAGGTAGTGAAGGTATTCGTGAACACCCTGCAGAGCTGTAACGCTGTGAATACCTTTTGTTTGCTCATCCGCGTGGCTGAACTCAGACACACTGTTCCCTCTCTGAGCTGGTAGTAAAACCTGTGAGTTTTCATTTGTTGCAGTGAAGGATCTTGGCAACAGACTACTGGGATCCGATCCAATGAGTACTTAAGGTGTGCATGTAAACACCGGAGCCAAAAATAGAAAAGGGCCACGTTCTACTTTGGTGGACAGACTGCAATTGCGTCAGACTACATGGGCTTTCGGGGGGCACGCCGTGTTCAAGCACGACACGAACGTCGAGTGCGCGTGGTTGTTTTGTACTGCAGGGAACCAGAAGTTGATTTATAGGAACGCCGCGGACTCCCACGTTCAAAACATCAACACACTGCAACGGGAAATTGTCCAAAAAACACACAAGTCACAAAACTTTAGCAGCCGTTTCTTAATGATGCACTTATAAGGAATGTGTAGCTCGCCAGCGTGCTTTCATCAGGACAAACAGTTGAACGCAGATTCGAATGCGAGATTGTTGAAAGAGGAATTCGAGTACTTTTAAAACCCGGGCCTCGAGTGTAAATGACTAAAAGGTTCCTTCCTTCAGGGGCAACGCTGACAATCACGGTCGACTAAGAGCTCAATCAGGCAGGGCACATTTTTCAGGTTGCAAAAGGCAAGGTGCAGTGAGCCGCCTTCTTGTTTTGTTTTCACTGTTGCTAAGCAAACACACGTCTTTAGTATAACTATGATTTTGCTGTGAAGTACACTTACAGTACTTGTGCCTTATTATTTTGCTAGCTTGAAATGGTTAACTTCCGAGTTAGCAACCTTGTGAATAAACAACATCTGTATAAAAGAGATCTGGCTACAACGGAGCACACGGGACACAGTGAAACAAGTGATCTGAGAAGAAATCACAAGGAGTATCAACAGCTGGTCCAGGAGCTTCGTCTGGATGATAGTCAATTCAAGGCTTAATATTATGCTCATTTAAGGAGGAGTCAGGGAAATTTTGACATTGACATTAGGTGCTTCTTCTGCTATTAAGTTTTTTTTTTTAACTCGTCTTTCAGATTGCTCCTGCAAAAACACAAGGCGCCCGACGCATCTTAAAATACGCAGTGCCCAAAATGCTCCCTGCCCATGGAAAACAACTGGAATGAAAAAAAAAAAACACGCTCACTGCAAATACTGCATTCTGTTTGATCGGGCCTTGGAAGTGCTCGTCTCAGACTCGGATTTTAAATGTCTGACAGTATTACAGAAAGGATCCCAGCAGAGACTGAGCTTTTCATTTAAGGATTTTGTTTAACCAGAAACAGCCGCTACAGCCCTCGCCAAGTCCACCAGGCTCCATTTACAGAACCTGTAAATGTATCATTGTAAAACGCACTTAATTCAAACTAACGATAAATAAAAATCCACTCTTTCCACTGGTCTTAAAATCACCTGTGAAAGCAGATGCGGAGGTACAGGGACAGGAGTGAGATGGAGGGCAGACTTTAGAGACGTAGCGTACGGTGCCACAATATTTTATGCTCAGCAGTAACTGGACCAATTACAACACTTTTTGTACCTGTAGGTCACTGAGGGTCCAGGGATAAACATACTGAAATTCTCTTTGAATAAGTTTTTAAAAGGCTTGATATTCACCTTACCAAATAAAAGTTTAACCATATAAACAGACAAGGCTTAGCAGGTGGCTATTAGTAATGTGCTGTGAATACAAACCTTGTTTTTCCTCCGCTTCACCAGTAGGTGGAAGCAAAGATCTACCTCAAAGTCTGACAACTTAGAAGCATGCAGGTAAAAACACATATGCAGACAATTCTAAAATGGACTGATGCGCGGGAAAAAATTAAATAAAATCAGTCAAACAAACTTTTATGAACCAATTCACAAACATCTAAACATTTTATTATGAAAATAAGACAGAACATAATTTGAGCACATTTTTTCCTTCTATCATGCATTAGAGCTGATGGACACACGTAGGGAGTATTCTGCCAGACAGTCTCTCTGCTACACCTGCAGTGCAGTTCTTAATGGATGCCCTGGTGAGTAGGTGCTGCAGATCATCCATGGTCATCACTATGAATATGACAGATGATGTACAGTATCTGTATGTGGCTCAGTGATGAAAGAGTGACTGTAGGGCTCTGGATGTATGTGTGTGTGTCTGTGTGTGTGCGCTGTTGTTCACTTGGCCTCCTGGGCTTTTTTGGCACTCTGTTTCTCCTTCGCCTGGGGAGGAAAAACCCAAAGACATCTTTATTAGAGTCCAGAATTTACAAAGGAACTGGTCAACAAACCTGTTTTTATGGCTCCAGTCACCAATATTAAAAAAACATACACTCCAGACATTTCATTTTAATTACTGTAGCTGATTAAAACATACCTTACAGAAAAATCGTATTAAAAAAAATCTTATTCATGCACTAGGCATGGCATGCGTGTCCTCTACTAGACAGAATAAACACTTGAGCACATGCCTCTTCAATTATGCCTCGGCATTTTCATGATGTTAGCTGATTATTGTTCCTTCCTGAGACCTTCCTCACTGATTAAAGTCTTTCATTATTTGTCCTTTAAAGTTTCTATTAAAGTGAAACTCTCGGCAAAAAGCAACCCAAGGTTTATTTGTGATTGAATATGAGTCAAACCTTTGTGTAAGAGCAGAATTACGACGAAAGAGGCACTTTTAAGATTTACTGTAGTTTAGTTTTTGGGCAAGCTAATTTTCAATGGAGTGCAGGGGCACTTTTACGCTAGCATCAAAATCGCTATTTTTAAAACACTAAGAAGGCTCGACACAACATGAAACTTTGCTCATAGCATCATCAGGGTCTCTACTCATGAACACGAGTATTGAGAACATTGTTTGTGTACACGCCATTGTTGTGTACACGCCACCGTCATGGCAGACAAAAAGTGTCGATCCCCGAGTACGACCTAACAGGCAGGCCTGAGGAGCGGTCCACCATTACTCTCCTGCCTGTTAGGTCGCACTCGGGGATCAACACTTTTTGTCTGCCAAGACGGCGGTGCGCCGGAGATGCTACTGCTAACGTGAGTTGTCCAAAAACTTTCTTTTTCATAAACTCTGTGTACACAAACAATGTTCTCAATGCTGGTGTTCATGTGTAGAGACCCTGGTGATGCTACGAGCAAAGTTTCATGTTGTGTCGAGTCTTCTTAGTGTTTTAAAAATAGCGATTTTGATGCTAGCGTAAAAGTGCCCCTAGCACTCCATTGAAAATTAGCTTCCCCGAAAACGAAACTACGGTAAATCTTAAAAGTGCCTCTTTCGTCGTAATTGTGCTTTTACACAAAGGTTTGACTCGTATTCAATCCCAAATAAAGCCTCGGTTGCTTTTTGGCGAGAGTTTAATTTTATCTACTTTTTGGTGGCAACCAAGATATCTCATTAAAAGCAATGACATTTCTAAACATCAAGCATGCCACGCATGAACTGAAAGTAAATGTTGTGGAAAGAGGGAAAAAAACAACAAAAAAAAAAAACATACCTTCTCCACCAATGGTATTAACTGCTGGTACTCTGCCAGTGTCTTCAGTAGCTCCATGATGAAAGGGAGGTAGTTGTGCTTTCGTCGAATGTTTTCAATCTGTGCAGAAACACATAAATCCAACAAGTGAGGGAAAACTGGGCATTGTTTTGTGTTGGAAGGAAATGAACAGGACCTCTGTGATTTAAGTACATTCAGAGGTGGCTGAGAACACAGCAGGAAACACAGCCTCTACATTTATAATGCACTCAAGGTTATTCAAAAGGTATTTCTCAAAGGGAAAAAAAAAACATTTCCATTACAGGTTAATGGGCTGTTTCCCTGTATTTCCATCACAGTGAATGTCACATGAAAAACAGCATGTAATTGTAGGGAAAGTGGGGCTGAGCAGAAACCCACCTTATATCTTTTAAGTTTCTGATTTTCCTCTTCGATAAGGAGCTGGTACTTGGCAATCTCTGACTGGATGGAGCTAAGAAACGTGCTACTCTGGTCTGTGTCCATTGGTTCATCCTGGGAACAGAAGACGAAAAACGGGATTCTATATAAACAAGATATTTACATTTAGCAGACGCTTTTGTCCAAAGCGACTTGCATTCATTCATACATACATAATTACACTGATAGTGGTGGCTGCCATGCAAGGCACACATCGGGAGCAGTTTGGGTATCTTGCCCGAGGACACTTTGACACTTTTTCTTGCCTAAAATCTTTTCAGAAATGTATTTTTAGGAACCTTTTCTTGTATTAGGAAAACAGAGGTTGAAAAAAACTGTAACGGTAAACAATGAGTGCTGATCAAATATGAACCACGATCCTGTCAACTACGGCGGTCGGAATTTCCTAATTGAAATTTCCACCGTCGGAAGTCAAAGCGTTCCAGTTGCACGATGCGAAAGTTAACAAAAAAGAACCTGGCTGACCACAACGAAGCGATGTCTCTTCAGCATGTGCACACACACGAGTGGATACACAAGTGAACCCTCAGCAGTGCGGCCTCCGTCCATATATAAACGAAATACAGGATGGAAAACGCACTTTTATATATTTGTAAATGTATCTAAACATTTCATTCACAAGATGGATACAAAAACTGTTGTCTCCAAATACATCCTAGCCCCTCTCCCATGTGCCCATTGCCGTGTGATGTCAGAGAACTGCTCCTTCATGAAGTCGGGGGTAGATGGATTAGCTCGGAGTTTAAAAAGGAATTATGACTTTGAGTGGTGTTCCATTGTACTTTTTCTAGTAGGAGGTCAGAATGTTTTAACTACAGAGCTGTCAGTAGCACAGCAGTAGCACCACTTTAACATACACTTGCTTCCCTTCTACTGCATAGGCAGAGCTCTTTTATATAAGGGCCAACTTTCCAGCAGTGAAACACCTCTTTAAAGCCAGCAGGACTTCTGCGTTGTTGGATGGGAAACTCAATAATTTATGTACGAGTTTCATAAGTAATAACTTTTACTGGATTAACTGAATGTGACTATAATGTCATAAGCAGAAAATACTTCACTCCTTCGATATGTTGGCATGTACAGTATGTTTTCACTGTTGATCTGATGTCTAACTTGGACTTGCAGAATTCATTCTGAAGTGCTGTCGGGAAACACAGTTAAAGCTTGTGTTTGCTGACCTCCAGTGGCTGTTTAACCGCACAGCAGAAATGCAGATGTGTGCTCAGAGTGTGATCGGTACACCCTGACATCATTGTTAGGTGTGGTAGGTGAAAGGTGCAACAGAGCACGCCTCCGACATCACCTCATAATCAGCTTGCGATGCCGTTACTCTTTGACCTCTTTCAACAGTCATGAAACCTACCATGTAATGCAACAAACGGCTTAAAGATGAACATTTTCACATAATCCCAAAAATTGGGAAATGTACAAAATATTCATCAACTTTCCCCGATTTCAATGTTTGAATAAATGCCGCCACTTCTCATACTATTCTGAGGTCTCCATGATCCACTGTAGGGGTGCATCAGTGTTATTTTCTAAATGTCGCAACTCTGCTGCAAATTGCATCATTTCACTTCGGTTTCATCAAAACCAGAGCAGCTGCCTCTGACACATCGTGTCTGGTGGATAAATACAACGTGACAAACATGATAAACGGATGAATGGAGGGAGTCCAAAACAAAGCCGACGCCGTTTTGTTTTTACTCGACCGCAATGTAGTTATGATCTCGCTTCTGAAAGCTGACAACTGACGCATTTCACATTTTGAGCCTCACAGCGACAGAGTGGAAAAAGTACATGTTTCTCCGTCACGTCCGTGCTGGACGCGGCTCTTTTGCTCCCACTCACCTCGGTGAGCTGGGTCTGGAGCTCGGCAATTTTTCTCTCGTATATCATCTTTCTGTCTGACACAATGGCCATTAAGTTGAACCGGATCTCTCCTTCACTGTACCTGAAGAGGGAAACGATACACTTTCACTAAAGTACAGAATGATACACTGTCAAGACAAATATAAGTAGTACAGTACTTGGGAGAGAAAGTGAGAATACATTCTTGGCTTCATAAAATAAGAAACCATAGAAAATGTAAAGGAGTCAAATGAGGTGAATGAAAGAGGTTGTCTCAAACTGTTGTGACTGCATATATTCTATACACTCTTTCGTATTAGGAGTCAAATAGAAAGTATTCGGTGAACCTAAAAATACTTTAAAATGAGTAAAGAAAGATATTTACTTTTGTATTCTTTTCTCGATCACTGGGCGAACTGCACTGATCCAGTCATCCTGGTTGCATGCACCTGGTGAGAAAGAAATAAAAATAATAAGGCACTTTTTACTAAATAAATAATACTGCAGGTGTCTGTACATAGTAAGTGAAAGCACACACTGTAAGTCATCATAAAACAGACAGTTTTAGTGGAAATGGGCACCGGCCAGCAAGAAGAAAATCGACTGTGGACAGCAGAACCTAACACTGAGGGACTTTAAACATAAAGCAATAAAAGAAAAATAACAAATAACATTTTTCTGCTTACCCAGGTCAATTGGCCCCTCTCGAAGCCCGTCCAACTCGTATAGTCGGCCGTTTACAGGAACATAGCTCACAAAGTGAAAGGCGTCTTCGTCCTTCGCTGACGACTTTGCATCGAACTCAAACATTTGCTGTCTAGAAATACAAAACAAAAAACGCACGATTATAAAGATCAGAATCACGCAAATATCATGCAACGCAGCAAGAATGACGCTTTTGTTCTGTCTGGAGAAAATCAGGTAAGCAGAGACGAACACATAGATAATAAACATACAACAAATCTAAACCAATAAGTCAATGTGATGCACAGAGCTGTTAAGATGATTGTCGTACTAAATCTTCATCATTAAGTGACTTGTGAGTAGTTTCACATGACAACAACTGATATGTTTTATTTGCCATCTATAAAATAAGAGAATCAGCACAGACCAACTTTTGAAGTAACCAACAAATGATCCACCTCAGACTTGCCCGTTTCATCAAAACAGACTGGTGCTTTAGCAACAAATGGACCAAACACTGACTTAGAATGAAGAGCTAAAAATAACATGAAGCCAATCAAACAAAGCCTCTCCGGCTGGATATGATATGAGAGGGAGCTTACCTGGCAAAGCTGTTGTGAACTTGTCGGATCACTTCGGAGTTGCTCAGAGCCAAACCTTTCATCTGGGGAGAGCGGGAGATGCAGGATTAGCATGCTGGCTGTATAACCCTTTCCTTAAAAGATGCAGCAGTGTTATGCACGGCTGCATGGGACACATTATGCATTCCTCTTTCAATTAACAAGTCATGGATCTAATCAGGGTTTTCAATTTCAGTAATATTAAATATTACACATTTTTAAAAATTAACGTGTTCCTCATCATGTCTCTACAAATAGCGATTCTTGCCACGCTGTTAGTCACTCGTAGCCATTTTTTAACTGACTAAAACATATAAACAAAAATAAAATAAGTAGCTTTGTTTCATAGAAGAGTTTTCTCTACTTCAAGTCTTTTTCAAACCAAAAGGAGGAGTTGAGCATCACAAACCCGTTCCGCCTTGTTCGTCAGAATTTTCTTGCCACAGACGACTGAGTCATCGCGGTTTTGAAGGTAAGAGGATCAGCGTTAGAGATGAAAGCTGGTGTAGTTAATTACTTCTCCAGAGGGAAAGCACTTCTAACATTATTTGAAAGGGTAATAATAATGTATAACTTATTGCGTAACAAGACAAACGCCGAGATCATTCAAGGTGGAAGGTTCATGTAGCCTGCTCACACCTGGTGTTAACATCCTCTGTCTCCGGTGATCCCATCACAAGCCGACAGCTCTAAAGTTGACGCCTGGCATTAGAATGTGTCTTCATGTGCATTTTGCGTGACCAACTGTAATCAGCTGTCACTTCCCCCGCTCTACTGTATATGTACATAAACACGCACATCACTGGGTCAAAAGGGGACACAATGTTCTTAAACAAAGAAAGAAAATGTACAAGAAGGCCGACATCACTGAGAATTTTTCATTAACAGCATTTCACAACCTTTACAAAAACTGATTTTTTTGAAAAGGAAATGTGGAGATTTTTTCCACCCGTGACAAAGAAGTAGCCTATATTGGTTACTGCTGACTGTATTGGTAAGATTTGATAGGTTACAGTTAATAAACTATTGTCTTTTATAAAGTTGTTTAAATAAAGCTGCTAAATGTTGACACGTATGGCACAATTCTGACACAGAGTAGCAGACAGGCTGGTACAGCGATGCCACAACAAAATGACACTTTTTATCAACAAGAAGAAAAATACGTATCGACATTTTCAATGCTGAATTTACAGGAAGTCACAAATGATTTGGAATTTGCCGTCGCCTTTTAGAAATGTTTTTTTTTTTTTTTATTTCTCCTCACTGAACCACTCCAAAATGTTGGGATTTTTGAAAGGGAGTCTGGTGATATTGCACTTATTAATTCAATGGTTAGTTAGGTTAGTTCAAATTGCACATTCACACACATCTGCGGCTAACACTGACTGGTCAAGAGAGCCCCAACATATAATTTGCACTACAGATAAGACATTGTGTGAACTACTATAATTGCTGTCGTAGCTTCATCTTGTTTTGCAGAGGACATCGGTCGAGTACACGTCAATGTGGCCCAGGACACACGTGCAGAAACACTGCGGTCTGAGTGGGCAAATCTTAAGTGTGTCCTCAATACATCTTGGCTGCATTCACACTTAACACTCGAAGCTGTCCACTTGTGAGAAGGTCTCTCAGGATGGATGTTATTACTGCTACAAACAGGGCAAAGGTTTTCATATAATGCGTACACTAATGGAAAACCATGTTGTGAAATGGATAGACAAGTCAATTCCTGCAGCAATACGCGCAATGCAAAATATAAATTGAAGAGATTCAAGAAGAAAAGGAGACGAACTTACAGCAGCATCGAAACTCTGTGAAAACTCTCTGAACTCTGTCAGTGTGTCTCCAAGCAACATGTCAGAGTGGGAGCAGTTGAGCAGAACGCTGACTATTGCCTGGGTGGCACAGGCATTGTTAATGACCTGAAAACACAAAACAACAATTGGTTTGACAAAAAAAAACAAACCCTACTATCGTTGCATATGTTAGCACATTGGAAATGGAACGATAAGATCTTAAAGTTGCAACAGATAACAATTTTAGGAACGATTAATCCTCTGCCAATTCATGTGAAGTTAAATAAAGTTTTTAAAACCGGAGAACAGCATGCAAATACTAAGAATATAGCAAAAGATCTCTGTAGGATGTGTAGGAAAGAATAAGCCAGAGTAAGAGAAGGCGTCCTCACTCTCTGTTGTGGCCTGAGTGCTTAATGTCATAGGCCTGGTCAATTAAGAAGCACGCAAGTTTATTATCTGATCCAATATCAATTAGGCTGAACAACTCTGTACTGTAGACGATAAGGACTTGCGCTTACACACGGGCTTCCCTTTTGTTCTGGTCAGCTCGGTTACCTTGCACCCTTTGGTGTCAATATATGGGGTAAGGACTTTAAAGCTCAATCATTATCTTTTTTTTTTTTTTTTTGGAGATATGCCTTAAGGTAATGAGTGAAAAACACCAGCAAGTACACAGTAGAGAAGTTTTTCTGCTATAGACTTGAATTTATAATAGTTATTTGTGCTAAGGCTGCACAACATTCATGTTATGCTAACCATCAGAAGGCTCGGTGTGTAAGGTGTTTTAGATGACACAACTAAAAGCAGACCTGTTTTGCAAAGAAGATGTGGTCAAGCCTTGAATCCTGGACGATCGATCCTGCTGGCTCTTCACCTGGCTGCCACTTGAAGAGGAAAATCAACCCATGAACTGGTCTGCAACGGAATGGATACGTTAAAAAAAACTGTCTTAAGAAGAGAATATGTAAAGCTGCAAGTGTGAACGTACTTCAAGTTGTCAAAGTTCTCTGGCTCCATGCTCCAGATCTCTTCAACCTGGGCGCCTTTGCAACCTGACAAGGACAAAATAAAAAAACAAACATCATCTGCTTAAGCAAGCTAAGAGTTAACGGAGATGAACTGAGTGAGCAGTTTTGACAGCAGAGTAAAACACAACAAATGGCATTCATGAGTGAGGGTTTGTTTTCACGCGCCGTTGTTTTGGACGCTGAGTAATGCTAGCCAGTTAGCTTTGCCCAATTAAGTTAGCTACTGCAGCCTATTAATATATTCATCCTTTGGAAGCATGCAGCGTTTGTGTTACTGTTGAGAGAACATAGCCTCTAAAATACTTTCATCCACAGAGTATTTTTTGTCCTTTTTTCTTCAAGCATATGGTTAGTATACATCTTATAGTTGCCGTTAGCTTTAGAGCAGCTAGCTAGCTAGCCACGTTACACTGAATAGGCAGCTAGCGGTAAGCTACCGGTCACTCACCAAAACCTTTGATCAGTTCTGTGAACACGCCGGGGTCGCTCTCCATCAAACACCATTCTCCTGCGCTTCCAGCCATTCTTCACAATGTTCCTTCCTTAACCCAATGTGCACATAAACAAGATGCTAATATCCTAGCTTGTCAGGACACCCGCTAGTCAAGCTAATTTAACTGGAGCACTGGAGTGACCTCACCGTGATGCGGTGCAATGTGGGTGCGCACGTTTTATGTCACGGCGTACACTGTAAGGAGGCGGCAGATATTTGACTAAAACCCAGGTTCCAAACATTTCATTCCGATAATCATTTCAAAGTATCAGCCTTTGCAAACGAAACAATTACAATGAGAAACGTGTAACCACAGAAAGGCTCTCCTGTGAGCCCGGACCAATATCCGCCCTCCTACGAGGAGATGGGTGAAAATGAAGCACCCTTCAGTAAAAACGCACAGACGTGGGCGGCTGATTTTAAACTTCCATTCATTTTTTTTTTTTATTAATAATAATCATTAACATTCAAGGCATCAAGACACGTGCAGGACAAGGTATGACTTGATACATTCATAAAATAATCGACATATTCTACAATCTACAAGATTCATTAGGATATCCACCACCCTCCCAACTTAAAAGTAATTCACCTGCACAGTTACTGCTAAAAAAAAAAAAAATCAGATACACTAAAGTAGAAAATATGACTAGCAAGTAAAAAAATATAATAAAATAACCATTCCTTCAAAAAAGCTCGCTAGTAACTCATTAAAAAAAAGATGCAATTTTCAATTTCTTACCAAAATAGAATGAACAACGTTTAAATCTTACACGACATGGACAATGACCTTAAATAAACATTAACGGAGGATTGATACTGAATCAAAGTCTATACATCACAGCCTGGTGCTGTTCACCATGATGCTTAAAGAGGTAATGGTTTTTTATGACCGCAAGCAATATTGTTCAATAAAACAACCATGCAAAAGAGACATATGAGAAGCAGTCCCACTATTCACAGGTTTTGTTTAAAAGATGGCAGCTTTAATAATAACAATACTGTACATCCCTGGATGAAAATGTATATAGCCTAAAATCATGTATCCGACACACTTTGATATATAAATAACATAGCCGTGTTCGAGCAATGTACAACTTGTAACATGAGATCAAGCAAACACTGAATAAAAACAGGATTGAAAAAGACTACAAGAACGGTTAGTCATTTAGCCGACTCGAACTGTCCGCTGCCCGAGCCTTCCGAGCCGGCCGCGGCGCAGCAGGGAGCGCACTGTTCGATCAGAGGCAACAACTTCCCCTGCTGATGGAGCTGTTTGGTGTCAGAGCCACCCCCGATGCAGTTTCCATTAACGAAGACTCTCGGCACCTGGACGCACAAATCATACCACAACATTAGCACAGTGGGATGAGTATTTCTAAAGCAAAGCAAACTCTCCTTCATATCGTGACGTTGACGTTATTAAGTTTGATTTCATAATTTCAATTTATAGTTTTAAACTGCAACCTTCATTATTTGGCTGAAGCAGCTCACGGAAAATAAAAATGAGTGCTCCAAAGCTGCTACTTCATCACGTTGGATACAAATTTAGGTAAATACTAGTACTAAAGGTAAAAAAAAAAAGAAAGAAAAAGAAACGTCCTCAGTTTTAACCACTGTTGTATTTACTTGAACAAAGCCTAAAGGGTGCTAAAGACAACAACCACTGCAGCAACGGCCTTTTCACAGTGTTCCTGTCTGGAAAGCTGTACAGAAGTATCTGCTGCTGTACCAGCAGACTACAGAGCAGCCTCTTTCCTCAGGCTGTGAGAACTCCATAATCTACCATAAAAAGTTGTTTTTTGTTCAGTGCAACATAAGAGGAAAACACCTTGCATTATGTTTTACAACCATGTGTTGCAAAATTAACCTAAATGTTTTGCTGACCGGTACTTGTGCTCAAGTTTTCCAGTGGATTTGGTTATCACTTTACCAGTTTTACTCATTTACTTACATCGCCTGTCATTTTAAAATCACTTGTTTTAATATACGGACAATGAATTTATTTTACGATGAACAAATGTCAGTAGTTTTTTGACATTTTAAGGCAGATATGCAACTATAACCTTTAACTACTATTAAGTTAATCTTTGACCAGAGTCGAGCTGTGCCTGCGGACTGTAAATCTAACCAACACCTGTGACAGTTGTACAGAAAAAGAGCAAAAACACACTGAGATGACCATATAAATAGAAGCACATGTTTATTTATTTTAAAAATATTTTGCTCTAAAAAAGGAACTTGTATATTGTGATTGTCACCCCAGATCCTAAATGTTCATTATTAAGTGTTAAGTACTGTTTAAACGTACTCCTAACATGTAAATGTTCCTATATTTATAGTATTTCATACTGGAAATGAATGTTATACAAAATATTCAAATTACCATTGCGAGCAAATTTTTATTTCCATTTATCCTACCATTTAAGACTATGGTCAAAAAGATGCAGCTTCCCCTGGTCTTTTTCTTGACTCAGATTCAGCTATTTTGATCAAGATTATGTCCCAATTCTTGGCTGCAGGACTAAGAAAAATATTAGCTAAGTCAACCTAAATATAACTTAAATGCAGAGCTGCCAGAACAAACAAACCATCAGATATCCATGTTTTGATTCTTTTTTTAAATAGCTGCTGAAATAACAACGTCTCAACTTCCTTTAAATTACCATCCCAAGTTACAGCACGAGGCTCTTACCGTTCTGGCACCAGTCATCTGAGCTAAGGCTTCTTGCACTCTCCTCCCGTCATTGTGCTCGTCCAGTTCAACCACTTTGTAGGTCGCACCAATTTCATTGAACACATTCTTGGCCATTCTGCAGTAAGGACAGGTCGTCTTGGAAAATATCACGACGCAGTTCTGTGCCACCATTTCCTGAAAGGTCAGGCAAGATTAGGATTTGATTAAATATCACTCGAACACATAGACAGACTGCACCAAACGGATCTGGAGTGAGTGTGCTGGTCAAAGGCAAATTGAGCAATTGAGTAAACAGAAGTGGATACATTCATCCTCTTCAGGGTTTTGTCTGTGGTAACTTTTTGGATACAGTTTGTTCACATATGGAGTTACAGGTGCTACTTCTGGGTCCACAGACCTTTGACTTAAAAATGTACATAGAAACATCAAAACAGGTGATGGAACAAACTGAACACAACCCCCAGAAAAGGTGGCTGACTGTAGGAAACACCAACAAACAAGCAAGAAATCAACATTTGGACAAGTGCATCTAGAAATACATGAAAACAAACAGGAAAATGATCAAACACAGGCAAAACTAGGTTGTCGAGCGATCCACAGCATACTCCACAAGGTCTCCTTACCTGAACATACTGTACACAGGCTGTGCTGGACCCCCCAGTAGTGGAAGATGTAAAATTCCCCATTCTGAAAAACACAAAGCACAATATGGAAGCATGGAGAAACATTTAGGCATTCGGTGTGCTGATGTATATTAGAATCTAACTGACACACACTACAAGGATTAACACAAGACGGAATAGTCAGGTTCTGGGAATAACCTTAAACCAGCGAAGACATCGCAAGAGAGGAACTGAACGATGGTAATCAGCATAAACACAGTATTTAACTGGAGGATAACTGCTGGCCTGAAAATACCCATGTCCACTCTTACGGTCTTAAATACTGATTTCTCCGGTCGTTTCACTTCAGTCTACAACTGCATTAAGGTTTGTGAGCGAGGTAATCCAGGATTAGGAGTACACATGCTCTTCACTCGCACTACTAATTAGCTCAGATTTGATGTGGCGATAGGCGACATGCCGAACTCCATTTGAAATCTGGCCATTTAAAGAAGGCACGGTAATGTGAAAAAGAATAACACTTGGCACACGTGGCTTTAAATGTTTAATGAAGCGGGACCACCTCATTGCAAATTCGGTACACACCTGTTACACCTTACGGTACTTAATTCGGTGAAATCAGAATATTCCGAATGGCTTCACTAGTGCACAACGCCACCCAGTCAGTGGGAAATGGCACAGGCAAGGTTAGCTAACGTTGTCAACAAAAGGCATGCCAATAACGTTATTTTGTAACGTTATGAAATAATGGATTGTTGGTAGACAACATGCATGCCGAATTTGCCACAGGGACCTGTTGAGTCGTGGTAGTATCAAACAATGTGTGTTTGTCGATTAATATGGCGTTTCACTAAGAATAAACTGTGAATTGTGTGAGGTTATTATGAGACATTCTTGTTCGGCATGGTAAAGGTACTTTGTGCACGCGGCAGCGAAGACGACCTAGCCTCTCTAACTTCTATGAACTAACAACGACGTCCAGCGATTTTGCACAATTTCCTCACGCTAACAGTACGTCTTGTCGGGTGTCAGTATTTCCTCCATAACTGTAACGTTATATAGTTCATTTATCAAGCTAATAGCTAGCTCTTTTTAGACAAGCTAGCGGGAATGACCTTCGGCAGCCGCTCCATGCCACCCTGGGAAGACATCCTGCTCGAGCAAACATGCTGAAAAAATAAACAGCAAAAAAGTAATCGAGCTGCTGGCCGGGATGAAACATGCGGTTAGTGTACACACAGCTGTGGAGCTACACACCACCCCTGGCTGTTACTTTACGTGTACTTTCGCTCCGTGTGTGTGTGCAATGTTTATGTCCGCTGAAGCCTACCTTACGTGACCACCGGAAGTAGTTTCTGACGCAAGCCGCAGTTTGAACGTAACGTCCAAAACGTCAACAAGACAAACATGGAGGCGTGGCCAAAACATTTGATTACACACGTGACTACATAATGTATTCCAATTATTCTGATAGTCATAATGGGTTCATTTTTTCGACTGTATACTTACAGCGGGGACTAGAAGTCTGTGACTACATTGAAATTTTTTTTATTTTTTTTATTTTTTTCTCAGCAAAGATTGTCTTTATGAGTGTCAAATCATGGCTAGACTTAAATTTCTAGGGGGAAATGCATGGTACTCTAAAACACTTTACAGAAACTGGATCAGTGTCCAAAGGAAAACCTTGATAGCTGGAAATAAATTAGCATTTTTCTTTACTACTTTTCTTTACAACATAGATTGATCAATTTATAGTAAAGTGTCCATAGTATGGTGTAGTAAAACGCTAAATTGTGTCATGTGACTGTGGTGTAGTTTGTTTATAGCCTAACTGTTACTTCTGGTAATTGCATTTATGCTTTAAATTGGGGTTCATCTGTGAGGATTATCTTGCTGAACAAAATACACTACTCAAAATCAGTGAGGGATATTTTAGTATCTATTATTTGTGTATTCTGTGACATATCTGAAGTTTGATTTTGTTTTGTGAATAATTTTGGTTATTGCATATACATATACATGCATATACACACATATCCCAGTATCCCTAACTCATTTTGAGTAGTGTATGAAGTATATACTTGTGTATAAACTTTGTGTTGTTTGCCACAGATCTTATTTTCTATAATAATCCCAAATCCAATTGAAAAATCCCATAGGCATTTTGTGAGGATCACCCTGCTTCCCTTGTCACCCCTGCACCCCTCCATAAACAGTTAAAGTTCCCTGAGAGATTTGCTAAATAAACAACACAAGACTCCAATCAGCAAAGTTCCTGTCAAAAGAAAGTTTTTTTGTAGAGGTCCCAGAGGACAAGTAACAGCTTTTACACCACTGCTCAGGAGGGGAAACGAGGCCAGACACTCAAGGTAGGCAGAGAAGTTCCAGAATTTCACACAGGGTGACTGGAAAAAAGTCCTATTTACTGATGAATCCAAGTTTGAGATTTATGGCAGTAAGAGAAAGGCGTATGTACGGTAGAGAGGTATGTAAAGAGATGAACGGGAGAGAGTGTGTGTTTGTTTCAAACAGTAAAACATGGATGCTTTGCAAGAATTACTTGATGACCAAAGTGAAGACTGTGGCTGTGTCCGAAATCACTCACTACTCCCTATATAGTGCACTACATAGTGACTACGCCATCTTGTAGTGCTGTCCGAATGTCTAGCGGGAAATATTATATCCTATATAGTGCACTCAAAGTATCCCAAAATGCATTGCGAAAAGTAGTGTGCAACCGATGGTCACTAACCAAGCAGTATTTACCATCATGCACTGTGCTGCGGACGAACGCATGGAGGTTTCAATTCACGTTTCAACCGCGCAACAGTAGTGACGTCATTAACGGCACTGGAGTAGTGTTCCAAAGTGCATTTTTCTTTCTGCCGATGAGCTCCCTATATAGTCCACTATGTTGGACTCCCCGTGTAGTGACTAGGGAGTAGGGAATGAGTGGGTGATTTCGGACACAGCCTGTGACCAGGCAACCATTCTGTGGCAGAACAAGAAGCTTTGTGGAAAACTGTCAAATCATGCTTGGGTAACATGAGTCATCAGGTTCTGTGATCCATGCCAGCTTGAGTACATGCTGTCATGAAAGCAAAAAGTGGGACATAGGGAAAAATCATTTACACATTTTTTTAAACATTCAACATTTCACTCCACCTGTTGAGTTGATATGATCTTTTGTAATGAAAACGTTATGACATTTGAAACAAATGTAAAATAGAAGTATGTCGACCAGTGGTCTCACCCCACTGAATGTTTTAATGTCAACACTATGGCTCTCAGGAGCCTTTGTGTCCATAACGTCATTGATGAATTACAACAAAAAAAAAAGCTAGTATTCATGTTTGGTACAACAAGTGTGTAAGTAGCCATGGCATGTCTCCATAATGGAACAGAAAGAGTGTGCACAAAAATGCACTTGCAGGTGAATTCAGGAAGCATTGCCAGAGTCTGCCGTGACTGAGCAAAAGGTAATAACGCAGGTGACGATGTGGCCCTGTCCAGTGTTAATAAAACTGAGAGTGCTGAGGTTAAAGAAAGCAGACACAACATGCCTCTGTCACCACAATCTGCCTGTACAGCACAGGCATCAAAGCTGTTACAAATGCAGATTATTTCCTCTCTTATCCTCAAAGGTTTTCATTTCCCTCCCTCTGCAAATGCAGGGGGAAATGCATTAGTTCAGAAGTGACTACTCCCCATTTACCATGTTATCCCAGAATAGGCTCACAGGCTAGGGAATCAATCATAAATCTAAAGATATCTGATGAGGCAGCACTGAAGTGCTTCACTTCAGATACTGTCCTTTTTCCTTTTTTCAAAGCCACGCAAGAAATGCATCATTTCAGAATGGATCCACATCATCAAAGAGATGTGCAGTTTTGCCCTGGAGTGGGTAATATCCTGACAAAAATCCAGAAATGTTATTAAGGACAGTGGAGAACAGCGTTGGGGTTCAAATACCAGCTCGCAGCACAGATGCACAAGATAAAAGTGAAGGAGGATAGTTCTGATATCTGCAGTCTCAGTCATTTCGGTCAGGTTCAACGTCCTGCCGGGGTGTTCAGTTCAGATTTTAAAGTGTAAAACCTTTTACCTCTAGGAAAAGAAAAGCATTTGCTTGTGGGAGAATGTGTCATCCATCATCTTCATACGAGAGTGTGTGTGTGTGTGTGTGTGGGTGTGTGTGTGTGTGTGTGTGTGTGTGTCTGTCCGTGTGTTTCGATGCACTTCTTAAGACTCATCTCTGTTCAGTAGATCAAACCAGCACAGCCTCTACTTGGGTAATCTTACCTTCACCAGAGAGGGGTCATGCTGGAGGAGAAAACATGATTGCCACTGGCTGGGTTGCCATGGTGATGGACATCACCCCTCTCTGACAGGCATATAACCTCTGACTGGAGACGATGTCACGCCATTAAACTCTGGTATTGACAAATACTGTATTACCGGTCAAAATCAAACGTCGCAGAGGCAATTTAAGCTCATTCTGGTTTAGACATAACATCCCTTGCCGCAGTAGAAAGACAAGGCACAAACACCGAATAGTCTCGACTGGCGAGATAATATGGCAACGGGCAAAAACTCTTAAAAGTGACAAGAATTTTAAGGAGCATATTTCATGTGCCATTTCAGGTGCAGCCACGAAAGCGTGTGCGCCCCCCCCCTTCATGTAAAACAGTTCGGTAATGAGGCATGGAAAAAAACATCTCAAGCTGCAATGAAATCCTGACATGTGGAACGTCGGTATCTGTTGACAAATTGTTGGTGGATGTATTCGCACTGCTGAGCGCCATGGAACCAAATAATTTATGATACATGTATATGGATATGGCCATTAAGCATCTATACAGTCTCCTGATATGGCCGTAGGCACCCATGTATACAGAATGATCTCAGCACATATAATACTGCCGGCTACATGTGATATTCGATGAACGATGCAAACCATTTCGCCACAACGGGAAGCCACACATTAACAATAATTAATGACAAAATGTGAGCGTACATATCAATAAGAAGATCAGCTTCAGGGGCAAAACTTTAAAAACCAAGAACTCTAACGTTATTCAGAAGGAGGACTCAGAGTCATTTGCTGTGGATAATTTGTCTCTTTGAAAAGAATGAGCAGCCATTAGTGTGATCTATCTCACACATCTCATTGGCATTAGGCGGCTGATGCTTCCCTTTGACAAATTAGAGCCAGCGTGGGGTGACATGTTGACATTGCCTTGTCTGGTTTAACATTTGGTTGTGATAAAAATCACAATGTGTTTGAGCACATTCCAGCGGATATTGTGCCAAAGACAGGCCGCCATGGAAATCTGCTCATGGACTGGAAACCTGTCCATCACAGTGATAGTAAAAAGAGACTGTCACAGTCATGGTTATCAGTAATTCACATCCTCTAGTCCACTCGATGTGTGTTGGTGATGGAAACCCACTAAAACACCAGCTGCATGCTCTTCACAAGGAGCCTAAAAAAGAAGGAAGGGGTCATAACGTCACCAAATCTTGGTTTCGTGCCGGACTGTGGTGACCGCTGTATTGAAGTCTATGGGAGATTCATGGAGAAAATGTTTTGTTGCACTGCGACATACATAATTAAATGCCCCACAATTGAGTTGTAAAGCACTTATATGTCTTAAAAATGGTGGATGATAACAACCACTGACATTAAATGATATCTTGATAAACACAGAGTCTCATCTTCTCGCTAGTATGTCCTTACAGGCTGAGTTTAGTTAAAAACAATTCTACCATTACAACCTTAAGATTGGTCAAGTCACAGAGAGCAAGTGTAGTCGGACACGGTTACCTTGTCAAGTCATGTAGTCTCTTTAAAACGTGACATTAACCATTTGCCCCAGAGATAAGAGAAAACCACCATAGCTGATGGAAGTCTGTCTTAAGCGACTCAGGCAGAAACAATCATAGACGAGATGATATTCTTCGTTTTTACTGACATTATGCTTAACTCACCTTGCATGAAAGAACAAGTTTCTTCTCGTTTGATTGTTGGAAACCTTTGGAGCAAGGTGAGTAAACAACTCAACAAATTCTAGAACAAAGGTTTAGTCATGTTTCAGATATTTGAATGCAGAAGTGTTACATATTATATCTTAATTATAGGCGTTCCAAAAGGTCACCCTGGAAGGCGACAACAGCACCCATTTTTGGAACATTCACAGTTTTGCAGAAGGCTGTGCAGATAGAACAATTGTTTAGAGATATATCTCTATAAATAAAGAGGGCTAGAAAGACGTTCAGACCCCGGGCGCTTCCTCACCTCCTCACAGCTGGCGCGATCGCTGCGTGAAGTTGGTGTGAATGTCTGAAAGTTGCAGGAATGGTCGGACGTAGCCCCCCTTTTATCCACACTTTGGAGAGATTTGAGGGGGAGTTTTTTTTTTTTTTTTTTTTTTTTTTTTTATCTGTGAAAAAGTGAGAAGATGAGTCAGATTTCCCTCCGCAGTCTGCTCCTCCTCCTCGTCCCTGCAGAGAAAAAAAAGCACAAATGAAAAATGTTGAAAAAAATCACACGTACATGAACAAATCACAATGACACGCGGTTCTGACTCATTCCGAACACTGGAGGGTCTCACAAGCGCTCACAGATTAGGCTCTTTGATTGACCCGCTGGTTGGCATTTACTTCTTTGGGAGCCATTTTGACGTCAGTGCGCCAATCGCGTACTGCAGGCAGACCTTTTTTTTCCACGCTCGATGCTTTTTGTTCGGGCATTTTGATGTGCAGTGGAGCAGGGAGTAATGAAAGAAGGTTCACTCTCCATTTATTTTTACACGCTGTGAAAGATGTAGTGAGAATAAATAGTCCTCAGTTTTATATTTTTACCACACATATCGTTTCATTTCTGTCATCTCAGCTTTTGAGGTCAGAAAGTGTCGAGTCTTCAGATGTCTGACTTCACGATTATATTTTCTCTACAGTTAGCAGTTGCTGTGGGCAAAGCAGCCTGATACTATTGAGAAATCTCAACTGTAGTCTCCATTGATCAAAGCACAGCTCTCAGTCACAGCTTGATTGAGTGCTGTGGAGTTTCTGCTTAACAGGCAATCGGCAAAGTGCATAATAACTCATTTTTGGTCAGTTCATCGATGAGCTAACACTAAAATCTATAGCACTTATGCGAATAAGTAAAGTGTGTCACTGTGATTTTTCTCTCCACGCGGGTTTCAGTCAGGGACGGAGCCGAGCTGCAGCCAGACTCCTGATTTTTGTGTTGGGAAAACTGTCAGTGTGCAGTCAGGATGGCCTGGGCTGAGTCCAAGTCTACTTAAGACCAAATCCAAAGGGGTCAAGACTGAGCCAACACTGAAACCAGAGAAAATCAGGACCTGTCAAAGGCTGAGATCAGCAATAAAACTGTACCCAGGGGTTTTCCAAATATAAAAATACTATTCCACCGATCTGTATTTGATAGAAACATTCATTGTTGTATCTCTACAGAGCATTTTCTCTTTATCTAGCTAATTCAATTGATTGTCTAGCCACACATGCACTGTATGGAATTTACTGAGTTAGTATAAGTTAAATGCAGTTTTTGCTTACAGCCATTTCTGGCAAAGATGCTTCAATAAGCTCACTGAACAAAACCTCCTCCTGGGAAGTCAGTCATCTCACACCTAAAGAGGCAAATACTTTTTTTCTCAATACATGATGGAATACCAGTTATGAGGTGGCCGTAAGCTCAAAATGACTGCTGACTGCATTCTGGGTATTGTAGGCACCAGCAAAGCCATGGGTATCTGTCCACCAGGAAACTCCAAAAACCACCTCACCAATGTAACTAGCCTCCATCATCGAGGCAGCATGCGTCCCCTGTCTGGAGGTGTTCATCAGCAGCAAGCAAGCTATTTGTCCAGAGCTGCTCCGGGCAGAGCACACTGAGGGCGGCAGAAGAAAAAAACTAAGAATGTTTTCCCTGTAAACATGACCCGGTGTCACCCAAATCACTGAATAAAGTTATAAAGTTGTGTTTTTGTACAGTATTCCGTGAGGTCCGGTAGATAGCAACAAACTCCCCTGGCGAAGTTTTTCAATTTACACATCTATAGCAACATCATGAATAATACAAAGTGTCTATCAGACGAAAAATGAGTACATGCCCCCCAGTGCAGGATGAGTCATCGCCATTTTTTTTTTAGGATTTTCAGGAAGTAAAAAAAAATTACACTTAAAAATACCAATAAAACTGCTTTTTTTTTTGGCCACAGTTCAGCCTGATACTGGTGTTCAGGTGAAATATGGAGCAAGCCATATGTGATAAAAAACACTTCACTTTCGACTTACCCCTTTATTTACACATTTCTTCGACACGAGCTCCTCTGTTCAGATGGCAGCGCCCGAGCTGTAAGAGCATACAGGGTGAGCTTAGATGTAATGCGATAATGCCACCAGATTTCTCTCTGATTTTTTTTTTTATTTTTTTTTTTGTCTCCGGGAGCTTAATTTCACACCGAAGGGCTTTTAAAAAATGTGTGCGTGGCAAGTGACAATCACCGATGATAGATCCGGCCTGGCTCCGCTGACGGCTGAGTGCATCGTCCTGCATCCGCACTCAGTTGTTGACTGCTTATCCGACCGCTGCCCTCAAAGGCAGATCGGCCTTCCAGTGCAAAACAACAGATACTATGGCAGCAATATATTTCTCAGACAGAACAATTTATGGGGCCATCACTATTAATCATTGCCGTGGAAAGGAAGATTGCCTAACTCATCCCGAGCCCCCATACAAATGTAATTCCCCCACTGCCTAAAGTGCTTATAGGGGTGAGCTGCAGATGCATTTTGCCCACGCTCGGGCTCAGTCCTACACTGGCATGGCAATAAGCTGTGTTGATTTAATATCCGTTTGCCGCATGCATTTTCTTGGAGGTGTAATCAGTCCACAAGGTTCCGCGGGAGGCTGTCATGAATCTCGGCTGTATTGTTGCCCCCCCCTCCATCCATCCCCCCTCCACCTCCTCCTCCCCGTCCTCCTCCAGTGGACAATCACCAGCTCGCCAGCAGGACCTGGCAGATCCGGCAGCCGCTCCTGATTACATTCATGCCTCTGGTAGCCGATTGGATGTCAGGGTGCAATCACGCATACAGTTTGTTTTCTTTTCTTTGGTTTTCTCCGGTTGCGCGTTGTCTTCTGAAATGTTGTCAAAATGGATTGAGAGCATGTAGCAAATGCACATTGATGATGACATGACATGATCCGTGCACACGCACTGAGAAAACACACAATATTTTCTATCACAAGCAGAAAAGCATTTAGGAGGACGAGACACAGTTGGATATATAGGCTCTAGTATAAAAGATATGAAATGTAACACTATCATATTAAAATGCCTTAATGTGACTATAGCTCATATCATCCCAAATGTTTCCGACAATGTTGCTATAACCTCCAACCATCTGCACCGGTGTCTCTTTAACAATAAAGACGACAGATTCAGCGATCCCGCTCTACTTTACATACGTCATCAAACTATGTCCTTTATTTTCACCGTTCCCATTGAGAGAAAGTTGCTCAGATTAAGTTTAAAGTTCTCACTAACATCTCAAAGCAGTGATAAAATGTGACTGAGTACATTTACTCAAGCACTGCGCTTAAATACAATCTTAATTACTTGTAATCTACTTGACTCTTTCCATGTTCTGCTACTCTGGACTTGCACTCCACTATATTCTGAAGGTTATGTTATCGCCTGTGTCCGTTTATTGGTAGGTAGGTAGGTTGGCTTGTCAGCAGTATTGCACAAAAATCGAACAGATTTCCATAAAACGTGGATGCAGGATGGGTCTCAGCCTTGTGTAGGCGGCTGTGGCTCAGGGGTAGAGCCAGCACACTGTTATGGGAAAGGTCGCTGGTTCGATTCCCTTGGTCTGCATGTCAAAGTGTCCTTGGGAAAGATACTGAACCCCAAAACTTCTCCTGATGTGCTGGTCAGCACCTTGAGTGGCAGCCACCACCATCACAGTATGAATTACTGTAATATGCTCTGGACAGAGCCAAATGTTAATGCATAGAACCCATTAACTCTTAGTGGGGCAGATCCAAGTAAGTATTTTCTCACTTTCTTTAACATTGTGAGATTGAGGGGGGGGGGTTTTTTGGACATTTTAGTTTTTTTCCCCAAGGAATAATGCATGAATATTGGATATTTAGGTGGCTGGTATCTATGATTGAGTACAGTTTGATGGAATAGGAGATCCTGATCTAGCAGATGCTGAGATAATGAGGATTCAGAGAGGTGCCGTTGCTGATTAGGCTTGATTCAGTTAAAGGGCCATGGCGAAGGTATGCACTCTACTGAGTGCCCTCCATTGATTGCCAGAAAATGACCTTTGAGGTACATTTACTATCAGTTACCTTTACTCATGTACTATTCATATGCGTGCCTCTTGATCTTTAAGCAACATTCTAACACAGTAGTGTTACATTTGCATCATTTTGAATAAAACAGTGAATAAAAGCTTGTTTAAGATTTAGTTTGGTCCGGCCTCTTGTTGGGTCACTGTCTCCGTTTCTCTTTTTAGCTTCTATCATCCACCTCCTCCCTCTTTATCTCATGAAAACCTCCATCTAGCGGTCCGAGGCACCCGTGCCGGCGGTGTAAACGCCAGGACTCTCCGGGTGCTCCGAGCACCCAATCCGTGCCAGGGCAGAGTCAGCGAGACGCGAAGCTAGCCGAGCAACTTGGCTAACGGCAGCTACAGTCGGCAAGTAAATGAGAGTTGAGGCAGAGCAGCTGGAGGACATCATGGTTAGTGTTGTGTGAGGCAGCGCTGTGAAAAAAGTTACATGTTGATTTAATGCGGCCCCTTCTAAATGACATCAGGCTGTATGGAAGTAAAACATGTGTGATTACTCGTGAAAAGCACATCATAACCTCAAAAACTATCCACAGACACAGACATCCACCAGCCCTGTACGTATGTGTGTATTTTGAAGGTGTGTGTGTGTGTGTGTGTGAGGCGCCACAGATTTTTATTTATAAGAGATATTTTCTGGGGCTGGGAACAGGCTGTTTGTTATTTCAATTATACATTATCAGGACGCATAAGCCCTCCAGAACTTAAGCTGCTTCTGGTTTTTTGTTTTTTTGTTTTTTTGTTTTGCAACTGCATATCAAAATGTCAGCAAAGGGCTGAGAAAATAACGTGGACAGCTTGTCCGAGATAACAGTACAAAGTTCAGTGAGAACAAAAATGTTTTCTTGTTTTACAGAAAGTTGTCGCCTAGATGAAGGATTACATTCGCCGCGGTTTTATTCGCTGGCTTTAAAGGAATCCTGCGCTCGTCCTCCTGCTCGTGTGTCATCTTTAGTTTTTAAATGTCTCCGCTGAAAGATTGGACATGGCTCGCGTCAGCCGAGACGGGCCGCGGTATTGACGGTGACATTTGTTTTAGGGAAGGTTACGACAATGTGTCAAGTAAGTATTCTCCTGACTGCTGTCAACACGAATTGCTGTTTTTGTTGTCCCTGTCGAGGGGACAGGCGGAGGGGACCGCTGTTGACACAAATTGGATTGGTGGCATGTCAGGTTAGTGTTTAGAAGTCTAAAAAGGACAGGTCCCAATTCTTTTGACTGCGTGTGTGTGTGTGTGCGTGAGAGAGTGGTTGTGTGTGCGCCGTCTCCTTGTTATTCAGGATGGACGCCGGCCAGCGTGTGTGTTTCTCTGATAGGAGAGGCGGACACCAGTTGTTTCAGTGGCTCGAGGTGTCGGAAGAGATTTCACAGCTCCTTGAGCACAGTAATCCTGGAGCTCTTGATACAAGATGGTAAATAAAAGGGCCCCCCGGACGACGCTGAAACGCTTACTGAACCCTACTTCCACTGATCTGTATCGCCCCGCTATGTGAAGTGCTGTTGTCCCCCTACAAATCAGGTCAACAACACCTTGTAGCACACAGTGTTATTTTCTCTGAATTGATTAAACACAGTCTTTAAATCACGCGAGCTGCACATCAGAGCGGTAGCGTGTGATGAGGGCACGCTTGATGTGCTGCAGAATCGCGCAAATGCGAGAAAATATCCCACTTTGTCGGATTCGTGTTTGATTGACGTTTAAGATCGGAGGCAGTGATGGGTGTTAGAAACCTAATATTCACAGCTACTATTTCAAAGTCTGCCATACTGCAAAAGCTTTTTAAAGGTGAGTCAAGCCATTAAAACTTTTCCCTCTCCCGAACACCTGATTGATATTTTGACGACAATGCACAGACCGAGCTGTGAATGTATCATGAAAAATGCAAATGGCTGGGATAAATTAGTGACAGATTAATTCATTCTTTTTTTTTGAAATATCACACACTTGAATTCAACATTTGGGAAAAAAAAAAAAAGAAAAAAAAAAGAAAAAGTGTGTGAAAGGAACCGGCTTCAATTTCTCCTTTATTTTCCACCTGTGCTCTGTTAGATCTGAGTCCAGGCTGAGCAGGGTGTGCTCGCTGTAATCCCCGCTGCAGACTGAAGAGGGCAGAGTTGCTTTGTTGTATCGCTCGACAGCAACGACGCGGCCCGACACAGAGCGTTTTGAGAGGGGGTCTAATCAACTGAGGAGTGGGACACTTTGCGGGAGAAACAGCTGCCACGCCTGACGCCGCTGCACTCATGTGTTCTGTTCGTACCTGCCGTCAAACAGTCGTTTGCCTCGGTGTTAGGTCGCCGGTCACACGCAGGTTTTTTTTTCGACTTCAACATGAGATTTGCTTTGTAAAAACTGGTCATGAGCAGCACAATTACTGATTCGTCTATGCAGTGCACAGTGGTATCACACACAGCATTTATCTGTATTAATCCTCGACCCCTGGGGCTCAGTGGGCCAAGGTAGATAAGTAAACGGCCTGTCGCTGCCGCTGCTCCTGTGCGGGCGGCCTGCAGCAATCACAGACGACGTCCTGTTGGCGGTGGAAGCTGGCGATCCATCTTTCCCCCAACTCTCCCCTTCTCCTTCTTCTTCTTCCTCTTCTTCTTATTCTTTTCCCTCTCTCTTATCTTTTTCACCAATCCTTCCCCCAGATGCAGCTTTATCAGCCGGCTTCAGAGCCCCCAGGTCTCTATGTGTTGCTTTATCTGGAGCAGGAATTACGTTGACCTTGCGGCAACTTAAACACTTTATCAGGAGCGCGGTAATCTTCTTCGCGGGGGGAAAAGCGCATCAGCAGAAAAAATAAATAAAAGGAAACGGGTCGCCGGCTAGCGGGGCCTCAGGGTTTGGCGCCGTGAGGTTACAGCGCCGCTGGCCTGAAGTCAAAGACAGCAAGGTTTCAGCGTGCCGCGCATCGTCGTCCTCAAAGAAAAGAAGACGGAGAGGCCACGCTCTTTGTTCCAGCAGTCCCATCCATCCATCCATCCATCCATCAGAGCGCTGAGAGGAAGAAACACATGAATAATGAATGTGTTTCATATGTAAGAAATCAGGTGCTGGATGTGTTCGGTCATTATTATGCATATTATTTATTCCCTTTGAAAAAGCAGGCGTGTGACTGACAGCGTATTCTTTCATGTCGCAGCAGAACTGCGCCCGTGTTATTTTTACATGAGAGAGGCTGATTTCTTATAACAGGATTACAAGTGTTTGATCAGAATGAGCGGTCTGCACTGTCTGTCCCTATAAAGACCCGTGATTGACAGTTTTTTTGTTTTTTTTGTTTGTTTGTTTTCTCCGAAGATTTTTGCATGCCCCTCCACGATAATGACACATTCCCCCCCCCCCGATCCACTCTCTGAGATCGTTCTCCAGGAAACGACAGTCCGCGCTTTCGTCTTCGCAGCCGACGCTCCTCTTATCTGTCGGCTCCATTTCCCAAACCTCACCTTTTCGTTGACTCTATTCACAGTGCATCTGAAAGTGTACCAGCTTTTTTTTTCTTTTTTTACCCAGGTGGCACACGTCTTATGTTGCATGGCTGTGAGGATGCAGAATGTGAAGCATGACTAAAAGAAAGAAAAAAAAAGAAAAAAAAGATGCAGTGACTCCATGCTGGACGAGCCAGCATTTGTATGAAGGACAAACTTTGATGATGATTTCACTCCGGAGAGCACTGCTGAACAACAGGAAAACAACCAGCCATTAAAATTATTAAAAGAGAGCTTTTATCCATCTCAATTTTGAAATGACTTCTCTTTTACCAGCCAAGAACATCTGTGGGTGTAGGAGACACCGGGAGCGCTGCCGTTCTCACTCCTTTCATTCTTTTTCCTTTAGAAAAATAATCAAATCTCGGTTCCAACCTAATTGTTAACATGATTTAAACAATGAAACGCAGGCAGCGCCGTGGCTGTCTGTGGGAGGAAACTGGAAACGGAGCAGAGTTTGTACGATATCCGTAGGCCGCCTTTCTCTCTGCGCTCCGGTGAGGGTTAACTGGCAACTGCAAATTTCTCGGAGGTGTGAAGCTTTACGTGTTGGACCTGTGACGGGCTGGTGATTTGCCCAGCATGTACATGTCTTGCCCAGTCTGAGCTGGGACATGCTCCAGCCACCGTGACCCTGCTCTGGATAAACAGGAACACTGTGGATGGAGACTGGAGCCCTTTGCCGCTGCCTTAGACATTTCTCTGCGTACATGGGATTTATATATACGGACACTGGTAGTATATCAAGAGTATGTTTACAGCGTATAGGACTGCATGATCCAGTTATGGTTCTAGGCATGTTAATCATTATTGCAATACACTGTAACTTAATGAAATACTAACAAAGATAATGATGATTCTAACTCAAACAGCTGCAGCTTCACGCTTAGTGCAATAACCTTCATTACTGTAACGACTGAATGTGACCAGAGTATGTAGAGTTATACACCTGATGACTTGTGTATTAAACGTGCTAAATGTGTACTTGACGTGCTGAATGTTTACTTGACGTGCTGAATGTTTACTTGACGTGCTGAATGTTTACTTGACGTGCTGAATGTTTACTTGACGTGCTGAATGTTTACTTGAAGTGCTGAACGTTTACTTGACGTGCTGAACGTGTACTTAACATGCTGACTTGTGTACTTAATGTGCTGACTTGTGTACTTAATGTGCTGACTGTGTACTAAACGTGCCTTTAATTGCCCCCCGGGGACAAATACTTTTTTTTTTAATTGAATTGAATTGATGCTCAAAAGCTACAACTCCCATAATGCATCTTGATAGCATCCCTTCTTCAGACACTCTCTGCCCGATAGATAGACACCCATGACTTTAAAACCAAAGAAGGAACTCGATACTTAATCATCTTTTGCCAATGTGGACTCAATCACGCACTGAAGATGCTCTTTTCTGCTCAAAATGAGCTTGTAGGCCTTTGTATCTGCTTAGATTTGAAAGCTCACTTAAACTGAAATCTTCTGACTCTCTTAGCTATGGCAGTGATAAGTAGCTAAGCTAACCGTAGCGCCAGTGTGTGTGTCTCTCGCACTTAGCTGCTGACTACATCTTAAACTAGCGGAAGATTAAGGTCTACATGTTCCCCTTTCGTGGTTCATGAATGCCTCAGGACAGGAAGGCTGTGCAGCACCGCCCAGAATGACACTGCTACCAATCTACAGAGCCTCAGTGAGGTGAGATGTCTGCACGGAGATTGAAGGATATTGGAAAACAACACCAAGCCCAGCCACAGCCTTCAGCCTGCTGCCTCTGGCAAAAGATACAGAAGTATCTGCTGCCGTACTCCCACACTACAGAGCAGCTTCTTTCCTCTGAGTATCCTGAATTCATCCTCTGCAAGACACATCATTTTTTGTACAATCCTGACTGTATAATGATCAAACACACACTTTTTTAAAAATCTGCACCTCAGAGGTAAATTTTTTTATCTTATATCTCCGTTTGCGTGTGGACAAGGCCTCACTCCTCCTCTGTGACAGTCGACACGACACACAGTCCCAACTATAGCTGAGCTGTTAAGGGCTTAAGACATTCTCGGCTGATGAGCAGTAATGTTACCGTAACCGCGATAACTAGGAGAGGCTGTCATAATGCACATGAACTCCCCACCAGAGGGCCTCCGTTAAGTGGCGCTGCTAAATAGGCCGCTGCACGGGTACCCACACAGTAACTCTCTCTAAGGGGCATAATTGTGCTTCTAATGACAGTGAAGCACCTCCAGGGGAGACGTGGAGAGCCTGACGGTAGACATCACCAGGTTAATAATTTCAGACTTGACAAAAATCCTCCAGAGCAACCGCGGGCCCCTTCACGACGAGCCCAGTAAAATTACCTGGATAGTGAGACGTGGAGTGCCCCTCTGACAATAAATAAAAGGATGAAAAATATGCTTTGTAAAGTGGATGCAATTTTAAGTCTTGGATTTTTTTATTTTTATTTTTTTTCTGTGTGGGTTACAAGCAACAGTTCATACAGCACGAACAGTCAGCCACACAATCGGCAGTGAGCAGCAGTTTGAAATCGGGCATGAAAGCCTGCAGTGTGACAGTGTCGCCTCGCAGACGCGGCCCAACACAAATCATTCTACATGCTGTTCTTCTTTGATCCTCCCCTCGGCACATGTGAGCCTCTCTCTGTGTGTATTAGCTGTTTTCTCACCCACCGTGCCGTCACTTTCCATCCTCCGCTTCTTCTTCTTCGTCTTCCCCGTCATTAATATTCTCTCTCTCTCTCTACATAACTCTGGGGATCAATCACCAGTTGCCATGGCGATGGAGCCACCCAAGCAGGTGTGTGTGTTCGCCTGACTCCTCTGGTGGGTGCGTGCGTGCTCGCGTGTTCGCTCGCCGACTGTACCTGCTTCTCCACCAGTCAGAGCGGTGAGGCCTCCGCCGGTGACGCCGCTCTCCCGCGCTGCCCCCCCTACATTCAGAGTGGCTTTGACAGCTGTCTGGTCGAGATGCTCTCACCTGCCACACTTGGCTTCCTCCCGGCTCTGTGCAGAATAATGACCAGATTCAAAGGGGGGGGAAAAAAAAAAAAACACACGCACAGCTGTCAGGCCTGTTTTGTTTCTCTCCAGTTAAAGGCGCTCTCTGTGTGAAGGCTATTTATCGATGTATCTCTAAAATGTTAGCAGGGCTCGAATGAGAGAAGCTCCGCGGTGGAGCCTGTCACCCTAAAACAAAGTTTTGGCCTCCCATAGTGACTCTTTCGGCGTGTGGAGTTTAGGTCGAACGCTCAAAAAGACAGCTTGGTGGTTAAAATCTCCCTCGGAGCTCATAATCGCACATGTCCAGTGTGGCAAGGCAATTCAATCGCCAGAATAAGCGTTGGCAAAGTATGTTTCTGATAAGCCACACATCAGTTAATACTGACCTTTACTTTATCACGCAGCTTTGTGTTTCTTTGGGTTCAATTTCATCAGTTGCACAATGCTGTGCTCATGCTCTGGTTAGGTTTAGGCTCAAAAGCCACTTGGTTAGGGTTAGAAAAACATTATGTTATGGCTTTGAATATGTTTAGGTCACCAAAAGCACGGCTGGAGATGTCCCGAGGTCTCGTAAAAACACCCAGTTTTGTTGCCACTAACACGGCTACAGATACCCAAAGGTCTCTCCAGGTGTCACGCTTACAAACACTGAAATGCAGCCACTACGGTCACCGGTTTGCCAGCCTTTGTGGGTCCTCCTTACATGTACTGTAAACATTATACATCACCTCTTGAAGTAATGTCAATGTGCCTTTGGCGCCTACAAATTTGAACACGTCTGTCGTTCGCTGAAAACGTTAACCGGCAACTCTTTTAACCTGGTGACTGGGCTGGGCCGGGTCGCTTTAAGGGGCAAAAAAAACGTGACGAGCGACTCATCCATTTTTCAGCAGATGCCGTTTAGGACGCATTTGATTCTCAAAGTATTCAGCGTTTTCGTCATCCTCTCTGTCTCTTTCATCCCCTCTCTCAGCTCGCTCTCCTCCCCTTGCCATGTCTTCCTCCAGATTTCACACCTTCACTTATCTCTCCCCTCCCACATGCTTTTTTTTTCCCTGCTTGCTTTGTCACTTCCTGCAGCCCCCCCCCCCTCCCCTCCCCTCCACATCTCTTTCTGTCCTTCTCAGCTCTTTGATTTCTCGTCTTTTCCACTTTCAACTTTCCCAGCGATGACTGATCCGGCGTATTTATAGGAGGACAGACTGGATAATTAGAGTAAACCAAGAATGATGGCGCTCCCTTTCGCAAAGCGTGGACTTTGTTATCCCTGCAGAATGGGAATTGGGACCTGTAGCTACCGCTGACCGTCACATACAAAAGTTGACCTTGTGAAGGAAAGGTTGTTTTGCATGGTAATGAGAATGAGGGTACAAAAAGAGAGAAAGGGGGCTGGCAGAGACGGACTGCATCATATTCATCAGGCCTCAGGATGCACTACACCAACCGGGTCCCAAGTAAATTAATCATGATTTGTAATTGCAGGGAGTGCCGGAGGAGCGTGGTCATCGTGCGTTCAGGGCGATGTCAGAAGGGGAAGAAAGAGTCTGAAGAGCTGAACACAGAGTTAACTGCAAGAACGGCAAACAAAATGGAAAACTGCAAATGAAATTGTCAGCATGACCCGACATCATCTTTCTGCGTCTCTGGGTCAATTAACTTCATTTGGGAGGATGAACCGGGTTGAGCATCCTGTTGGCAGATAAGTCGGAGATTAAAATCACATTCATTCTCCTCTTGATGCCTGCGCCGCTGTGATCATTCATTCATTTGGCTGCTGCAATAATGTATTTTTTAGAATTTGTGCCCAACGGAGAATTCAGAGATGAGCAACGAACATCCCACAGCCTCCTTGAAAAATATGAAATGACAAAAAAACAAATGCACAGACACACATAAGAGTCTTCAAAGGGAATGTTCTGATGTGTTTTTTTTTTTTGCATTTTGTCTGAAGACACTTTTATTTTTCTATTTGATGAGATCGGGGAACTTTGGAGAAAACCCACTGAGTTATTAATGAATATCAGGGGTGGTGGTTTGGGAAAAGGGAGAGGAGAAATGAGAGGCAATATAAATAAATAAATCAAAAAAATACAAAAACCTCCCCGGCTGCAGACACAGGCTTTTGTTCCTCCAGACAAGCACGATTGATGCCCCCTCCCTCCAGAGGGTAATATCGCCCAGACCAGAAACCAGCCAACCTTGAATTCCTGCATCACTTCTGAAAGTTGTGCCTTTGGTGTAGCAGCAGCTGCTGCAGTTGCACTTCATAAAATGTTACAGTGGATGGATAGCCAGTGAAGGATGTACTGAATAAAGAGTCTTCAGAGGTTGAACAGACTGTTCTGCTGCACATCAAAATCTCTCAAAACTCTCAGCCAATGAAATGTTGAGTCTGTTTACCCAGACTCCACATGTCTTTTATTCATGCAAATCTTAACATGCAGAGCTTTCCCACATGTCTCCGATGGTGAGAAAAAATAGACTTAGACACACATGAGAAAACATCGCTCTCTGGCAGGGCGACCAGCATGTACAGTCTCGTCAGTTTTTTTTACTTACAGCAAGTGAAAAGCATCTGCTGATGGCAGGAGATCATTCATTGTTTCAAAAAATATAGATATATATTTGTTTTTTACCCATTTAGAGCGACGCCTAGAAATAAATATGTGTGTCTTCAAATACTGCAGCTCTCTCAACAGCTATCAAGGTAACAGGACTTCTCCAAGTCATTTCTCAAGATCATAAAGTGGCAGATATAGATCACATTGTATCTAGGGCTTATATGCATAGTTATTATCTCATCGGCCTTATACAACAGCCACTGAAACTAAATTGTGTCCATGAGGTCCACGTTTTGAGCATTTAACCACATTTATTGACGTTCATTCAGCCAGGTGCTTGTATATGAGGGGGGAGATCATCACATTTTCAGGTTTTAGCTGCAGTTTCAATTAGTGCATAAAAGGGGCAGTTTGTAAAATTTTAGACTGAAACAATAAAAAAAATGACTAACATCGACAGTGTGAAGACACACGACTGTTGACATTATGTCAAAGACATCTGTGTGCTGTTTTGCAGAGACACAACACAGTGCTAACCAGCCAGCCCTGACACATCCTGTCGTGTCATTTTTGTACCACAAGAGGCGATATTGAGCCCTCGCATTTTAGCCGGGAGATGTACACAGTTCACTAATACGTGAACTGTTTCCTTGCTGCACACTGTGTTTGGTTAGGACTCTCTTTCATCAAACTTGGACGACCTTCATTGCTGACCCTGCGCAAAACACGCGTCATTGAAACTCGACGCAAGCTAAATAAAACTCACCAACACGGTCTTGATTTGTCTCTCCACAGTCAGCAGTTTGATCAAGATAAATCCTCAATTCACTGAGTAAGATGTTGACCACGGTGTCTCCCTCCGTCATCTGAGGTCTAAAGCTACATCAAAGAGTATAATAGTGAGCAGATTAAGCAGTTGTGCTGCCTCTTGTAGTTTTGGAGCAAATGTGGCCATTTCTTAAAAAGAGAATGCTCATATTCCCGAATTAGGGCCCACTCTCATGTAGAAACTGACATTTTGTGAAATTTGGCGCCCCTACGCAGTTTCTGGGTGCAATGCCACACATACAAATCCCAGGTCCCTAACAATTTATCAGTGATAATGTGGGTGTTAACTACAAACAGACTTATGCGTATAACGGCAACATTTATGTGTTTAAAACCTGTATGTAAGTAACGCTGTGGTCATACCCTCTCACTGAAGGTACATAGTGCAGAAACAGGTGATGGGGAAAGAGTGGCTGAGACATCGTTCAACCTATTACGAGACACTGTACCATCAAAATGATTTTGAAGCTGTTATTAAAGATAAAACTTTACGTAATATTTCTTCAATCATTTCCAAGATTGTTTAGTCTAGTAATAAATGACTTGGCCTATAAAATGTCAAAAGATGTGAAAACTGTTTGCCTTTTTTTTTCTGTAAATAACTCAATGATAGTCGATCTATGATTAAGTGTCAAGAAAATCTGCCAATCCTTACATTTTAGCCAGAAAATGGTTGGACATTGTTGCTTGACAAATGACTTCAATCATTTCTCAGTGTTGTAAATCTACAACACATAGTTGCCAACTCTCCCGATTCACGCGGGAGACTCCCGATTTTTAACCCTATCTCCCTCGATGCTCCCGGTCAGTAATTTCTCCCGTTAATGTCCCGATTTGACAGTAAAGGAAACAAGTAAGATTGTGTCCCTATATTTGTTGCAGTATCTGGCAACCCTGGCCTGCCTGTGTGGATGAGCAGGTGTGTGATTGTTCCTGATAAATCCCGCAATCCGGCTTTTCCGACCTGAAAATGATGCTCTCGTGAATCATGCAAATCCGTTTTTCTTTTTTTTTTTTGGGGGGGGGGGGGCGTTGCGCAAGGCACGGTCGGTCGGGTATTGATAAACATAATGACATTGGATTTTGATAATGACGTGATTTTTGTCGGTTTAATATCACGAGCGAATGGGGAATTTAAGTTGCACACAGTGAAAGCACCACACCCCAAGTTATCTTGAAATCGATTATTATTGTCATTACTGCTATTTGTACCGTTGAAGTTGAGTGACTGAAATCCTCGTCATCCTATTCAAAGGCTGCAACGGGCGACTCATCGAACCGGGGTGAAGTTAGTTTCAGTTTGGATATTCTGTGGATATCTACTCGGGTCCAGCTGAGACTTTACTGAGGTTCTCCCAGTGTCAGCAGCAGGAGGACGGTCAGCTCACCTCTCAGAGCCTCGCGCTGAATCACTGGAGACTGATTTAGGGACCGTCATTAAATTACTTGGCATAAATATATTACTACAAAATAACTGCTGTTTTTTAGAATATCTTTCATGTCATGTGACCCAGTGACTCCAAACCAGCTGCAGATTGTATCAGTAAACTGGACGAGTAAGACACCTATTGTTATTGTATTTTAGTGCTTCCTCTATTTAATATGAATATTAATATGCAGAAATTATGATGAATTATGATGATAAATATTATGAATTATTTCTCAACCGCTTCCATGGCATGTGGCTCACTGACTTCTGAAATGCTCAGGATGTTAACATATTTTCAAGCAGCAATGTCAGCTTCTACACTATTTTGTCTCATGTCTTAGATTCTGATTCTGAAATTCTGAAAATGATTTTCTTTTCAAAAATCTCACGAGTAGGTGAGATTTAAAGGGTCATTTTTCAAAAAAATTTCCGGGGGGCATGCCCCCAGACCCCCCTAGTGTTGCTAGGTTATCAACTCAGAGCACAGCTGCTATAAAAAAAACTAAGAATTTTGGACATGTGTGGTTTAAAATACAAGGCAAGAAATTATGACAAATAAATCGCACACCTGGCGAAGGAACCTTGTTACTTGGGCCGATACACTGATGAAAAAAATCTCCCTATTTTTCACAACCCAATGTTGGCAAGTATGACAACATCAAGTACATCAAGTCAAGTCTGTTTTTGACTACATGTAAATTTGGATTTAAAGTTGTGAATTAAGGGGATACTGTGGAGATTCAAAGGCTCTACAGTGACCTGAGGCCACAGACCTGTAAACAATCTTTAATATGTCAAATTGGTGGAGGTACCCTTCAAGAAAGTTGGACAAAAGGGCTAAATAATCCTCTGCAGTAACAGACACATAACAAAGACACACCCAGCACTGCTCCCACTGATTGCCGCTCTGTATCAAAGTGAATGAAAGAACTTAACTCGCTGACTGCACCGCAGAAGCCTCCTGTTCGGTAATGAGACAAGGCCAGACAGAAGTTACCTGGATGTAACTCAAGTTCTTTAATGCTGACGGCATCCAACTGTTTCTTTACATCGCAAAGTTGAAGAATGTTAACTGTCACCGTGGGTGATTCTGTCAGTGGATTAAATCTAACTGAAAAATCAAAAGCTGCCATCAGTCCCTAGCTTCAGATATAAACCCAGCTTAATTCATACAGCTGTACGAGACTGAGGTGTATTCTGCAGTATTTCATGAAGTTAAGGCTTATAGTGGCATCAGGTAATTTGCAATGCAAAATAGCATCAAGAGGAAGCTGCTAAGAAATTTTCATCCTCATTAGCCAGAAATGATGTGAGGTGATGTCAGTAAACTGCACACCGCACACAGTTAATTACCAACGCAGCTGGTTTGTGATGCTTGATGATAAAGGATAGCATAAGCATGATTACAGAGAGATCCAATGTTGTCATTCCCATCACGCGGTTTTGTTTCATTCGATTTTCTGCCATGTGTGTGCCAAGAACTCGCTTGTTGTGTTAGGTAGAAAACACTGAAGGGTTTTCTCAAATGCAGCCTCACTTTGTACTTATCATGGAAAACCAGAGGGTGACTTTGCTGTCCTGTCTGCCGTATGAAGGTCACTTGACCATCGGGGGGGCCAGGTAGAATAGGTTTGGAGTCCGGGTTGAGTGATGTCCAGGACACCGCGGGGAAGGGAAAGCTGCCAGTTACAACAGGGGGAAGAGTGTCGGTGCGTAAGGCTTGACGGAAGGCTGGACAATACAAGGTTACACTTCCATTAGCAGCAGGGTTTTGAATTTGGTATGAGCTGCCACAGGGAAGTGAGTGGAGGAAGGAATTATATAGTACAGGAAAAAACTGAGAGGCTGGCACTTGGGCTGCACATCAGGCCGAAGAGCTGGCTTTTAAAAGGCCCAAAGTCAGAAACTGAAAACTAGGTGGCGGAGTGTCACTGAGTACAGTTAGTCAAGTACTTAAAGGGGCAATTTTTAATATACGGACAATTTTAGGAGTTAGGAAACACCAACGTTGATGCTTAGAGAATGTCCACTGTCTACTGAAGTTAGCGTTCGAACCGGCTAGCCCATCCTGTCCTGTCTCTTAATACCACTTTGTACCACAAGAGGTAGTAAGTTCACTAAGTAGTCTAATAAGTCTAAAAGGATAAACTCACAAAATGTCAAAGGAAACATTTTTACGCCAAGTTTCAATACTCAACATAAAAATAGAAAACCATGAACCAATGAAATGTAAGTTTTCTTTTATTAAACCAAGACGAGACAAAAAGAGCTTTCAAACTTGATATATAAAAAATAAAACTCACCAAAACAGTCTTGGTTTGTCTTTCCCAAGTCACCTGTGGTTTTGTCGACTGAAATCATCATTTCATGAACTGCTGTGTTGGTCTGATTTGAAATACCCTCACAGACAGCCTACGTGTGCTGTTCGTCCACTGAGAGTTGGCCTGATTGTTGGAATGTAGCGCTCCAAGCTGGGAAGCAGCCCTCGCATCCCATAACTCCCCTGAGGACACGCACCATCACTCCTATGCTGCTTTATGCCTCTCCTGTCCCTGCCTGCCGTGGCTCTCTATTCCTTGGAGTCATAGTCCTGGTTAGAGCTGCTGTAAATCACCTCCATACTGAATCACCTGTCTTCAGACTGGCATCTGTCAGTCTCAGAGGCTGTTGTAAGTCTCAATCTGGCCATATTTAACAGGACACGACTGAGCCAAGTCTAGCTGAGCCCGGTTGACCATGTTGACTCCCTCCGTCATCTAGGGTTGCAGCACAGGTAGTTTCGTCTCAGGAAATAGGGCCACTTAGCTCCACGGCTAACCGAACGTCTCGGTACAGCAGAGTATGGTGGTGGCTGTTGGCAGTTATGCTGCCCCCTATAGTTTTGGAGCAACCTTTGGATTCTGGCCATTTCCTACAAATTGCACATTTAAGTACACATTCAGGCATTTCTATATTATGCCACTTTATATGTCTACTACAATACATTTCATAGGGAAATGTACTTCACCACATTAATTCGACGGTTTCATTCCCTTGATGCATTATTGATGTGAATGCTGGAAGCTGCCACTTTTCTTGACTGCCTCAGTTCTCACATTTTTGACACTCCACTCAAATTTCACTCAATGTGCTCGGCGGGTTCTCCTATTTCTCACCATATCGCAAGTTAAGCGTTAGGATTGGCTGTCTTTGAGGTAGAAGCAGGAGCGTGAGGGGTGCACCTCAGCTGCAATCTCTATGATATGAACACTCTGAAACAGGAGTCAAACGAAGTTGCCATCACAGTGGAAAGCTTTGATTACAGCCAGGGAAGCATGGCTGATATAGATTTGCTAATGAGCGCAGTTTGACACACACGTTAGACAACTAATACTTAGAGGACAGTTTATGTATCCTTGTGATTTTGTTGCGGCCTTTGTTTTCATTGATCTGACCGCTGACAGATCAATGGTAATTGCTCTGGAATCAATAATTATTTTAGCAATTTTCTCAACGATGCTTGCTGATTTTTTGTTGTGGGTGACTTTTGATATAGAAATGAAAGTCAGAAGCAGCCATTGATTTAAGCTACAATGGCAAACTGAGACAAACAACTAATGTCTACCATTTCCACAGAATCTTTCATAGCGGCCATTAGATCAGGCTCGACAACATAAACCAGCACTGGCCTTTGGTCTGCAGGTTCTTAATTGTTTAACAGTCAACTGCAATACAACTGACAGGATACGACTGTGAGGAACCAGCTGCTCATCTGTGATCACCTGACCGTGAAACAGGATTTGGGGTTAGCGAGGTAACTCCAGGCTTAACTCTGGGTTTTCAGAGCTACAATGCTGTTTCACTTCTTCCCGGGGTACTTTGCCATGGTAACTCATACTGCACACCTCACCTGCTCCAGCGTAGGTTATGTTCAAGATAACAGATCAACACATGAAACAGCACCACCTTCTAACCAATCAATTCCCTGGAAAAAGGGTTAGCAATGATTCATAGAAGAGCCTGTGGAGCCCAGTGTGTGAACCATGAGAGGTGTATTCCGCGAGCAATGTCAGAGCCTTTTTATTGTGCTTTGCTGATACCGATATCAGCGCAGACTGAAACACTAAAGCTTTGCACTAGCCATAAGATATGAAAGTACTGCTCTGAATTATGTTTTTACATTAATGTTTTATTTACTCTCAGCCTCCATTTGGCACCGCCTGGGTTGAAGATGAAAGAGTAAGATTAAAATTGTGCCGAGAGACAGAATAAGAACACGTTCAGGCAACATATCAATTTGATAGAATACACAGCTGTAATTACAGAATGATCGGGCAGTGAAAAAATAAGCCTATATTTACATATTCACAGTGTGATCTTTTTTCTCAGCTGTCCTAACTGCATTTGGCAGCAGCAACTTTATCGTTTTTAGCTTGGTAGTACATTTCAACGTGTTCTTTTTGCCAAACAGCGTGCACTTCATTTGTAAAATACAATATGTGATATGTTGCATTCACTTCCCCCTTTTATGTGAACGCACGTGTGGAGAACCTGGGCTGACCTATCGATTTGATAACCACCTGGTCAGCTGCTTAGTGCGATTGTGATTGCTAGAGTGGAGTAAAGCCAGAAACTGGAAATGTACGTTGAACTTTTTGTGTTGTAAAGTGGAATGGCGAATTGTAGTTTCTCACAGAAATCTTTCACAAGTGGAAAGAAGTACCAAAATTGGCACAAATACTCCTTGCGGATCGTTCTTTTCATTAAATCCATTAGCCATGGAAAAAATGAAGATGGCTGCCATTATTCCAAGATGGCCACTATTTCCGGGCTGGAAATAATATGCTCAGGGTAACTTTGTTGAACATTGTCCAATATGGATATTCTTGCTTATAAATCACATCGGTGTTGGCCAGATTGTTCCCTTTCAGTGACAATCACTGTTTTAGGGTCAACCTGGTAATTCACATGAATCGCGTAGATCTGAATTGTTTGGGGTCAGGGGGACTGACCTCTGCAAATATGTCAATGATAACTTGAAGTAAGCTTTCGTTTTTGTAGCAACTATTTATGTGCATTCTCACTCTTGTGATGTGAAAATAGAGTGTCCATTTTTCTACGTTCTTTCTACCAACAGTTTTGCTGAAATAATTTTGCATTTCTAAAAATATTCTGAGTAAATGGCTGAAGGCGATAAAAAAAGACACTTGAATCATGAAAATAGGCCTGAACAATGAGATTCAAAGCCTAAGGTTAAAAAAATGGCCAAAACAACAGCCATCTTTAAACCTGTTCTTGATAAACCATGTGCCAAATGGAGAAAGTTTATGGCGTGAGGAATCTGCTTAATAACGGCCATTCGATGTGCCGTCGGGTTTCTTTGCAAGCAGCGTCCTTATAAAGAGACAAACTGAGGTTCACAAGCCTGACTCAGGCTTTGAGAGTCAACAGCATGGTGGGCTGAGCAACACAACAGCAACCAGAGTCTGGCCCCAGGCAATTATGTTCAGCGCAGGCACGGCTCCTCATGTTGCGTTTTTCATGTGTAAATCTGAGGAATGTTGACGAGGAACAATGTGAGCGTTCACTCTGACTTTTATAATCGGGTTTCCACGCAGAAATTCAAAAAAAGGCAAATAGATAAATAAATAATTCAAAATCAGCAATAATACAACAAAATAAAGAAACAAATACAATTTATAATCATAATAGGTGGACCGGATTTCAGCCTAGAGCCTGTGAAGGCCAGACAGAGCTGCTTTTCCATTCCTATCAGCTCTCTGTGGTATAATCACTGTTTGTCCATGTTTTTAAAACTTTTTAAATGCACAAGTACCACTTCCTCCTCCCCGACAGGTCCCGTGAGGTTGACTAATCTCACAGCTTGTTCAATCGTATGTTTATTTACTCAATACACGACGGACCGGTGGCTTTGTCAGGTTCCACTTTTATTTATGTGCTGTTTTCCCCAGACAACTTTTAAAAGTTGTCTGTGTGCATGTTTCGACCTCAGTCCGCTCTGGCTTAAGCCTAATCAAGCTTGGTTATCTCCAGAGGATCTCTCCTCATTGTGGTGAAGACAGAGAACGGAACTTTCTTCAGTGTTTCTATTTTTAGTTCATTGTGCGTAAGTTGAAAACTCATAAAAAAAAGTGGGTGAAACTGCAATCTGTCTGCACCCTGCACGCCCGGACCCTGGGACACATATTGTGATCAGGTTGGCAATTTATGAGCTTTCACATATCAGCTTTTTTAAGGATATGAAAAAAACAGCCACCTAAAGTACAAATCAGCTCTCATAAAACTTCCAAGCAGACATAGCAGACCAAATGATTAATTTAAAAGGGGTTTACTGGGGAGGAATGAGGATGGCAGGCAAGGCAGAAGACAGAGAGTTTGACGGTGGGTTGCAGAGCTGAGCTGAGCTGAGCCGAACATGCGGGTGAGGAGCATTTTTGGCTGAGGACGCGTTTGGGAGTTTAGTAAGCAAGAAGGTGTGGCAGAAGGGGAGAGGAAGGGGGGGTGATCCCAGAAGCACAAGGAACGAGGTAAGTGCGGCAAAACGAGGAATAACTCTGAGCAGCCCAGACGGAGAGACCACTGCAGCTGAAATAACTCTCTGGAGATTAGTGTATGGAGAATCAGAGTCGATATGCCGATGAGTTGTAGATAGGCAGATGTGAAGGCTGGGCAGGTGCCAACAGTGTGGAGGAAGGAGGCCACGCCCACAGAGACGGGCAGATGGGGAAACATGAGACAGAGAGGAAGGCAAACACAAAGAAGATAATAGAAAGAGAAGTGCCAGGGCCACGACAGACAACAGCTGAGTGACAGCATTCCATACAGCGTAATGTATCTGTATTATCCCTCTGTGAGTTCTTCACAGCAAGATATGGAGGACATTGTTTATGCAACAAATTATGCAGTTTTGTTTCCGTTCTTTTCAGTTGACTTCAGGTCTTAAGTTTCATGTTACGTTCCAATTTCTTCACATTTATCAACCAGCTGGATTTGGACTGAACAGTGTAAAGTCTTTGTGTACCGAGTAATCCTTGAAAAGTGAAATCCTTCACAATGCGGACGTCAGAAATGACGGTTCTGCTGCTACTGGAGAAAGAGTCCCTGTGAATAATACAAGCATCGTTTACTTCTCACGTAAAGCAACAACAGAAACTGACAGGGGGAAATAGAAAATCTCAGCTGATTGCAGGTGCTAACGTTTCTGTTGAAAAAGTAGAGTAATATAATAGATAATAGTCATATAATGTGTTGTTTTGATGTATGGTATGGTTGCAGATGCATGCATAGATATACATGTGACACACTTATGATATTACATGATAAATATTGCATATCATTTATGTAAAATCAAATTATACGATGATTGAGGATAGAAACAAGGAAGCATCTATTCATATCGCCAGTTCTGACCCATGAATCTGTTTGTTTACCGTGTGTAAAATTGAAGTTACAAAGAAAAAAATATAAGACAATCCCTGACACCATTCTCATATGACTGATATGACAGAACCACCCTCTGCACTTTGCCTTGCAACAGATATTGCACTGTAGCCTATAAAAAGTTTGAAAAGCATATTTTCTTACTTTGTTGTCACTTTTTATTGGCTATTACCAGCATGTCTTTCTTGCTTTTTATGAACACGAGGACGTAAAGTTGACATAACTTACCTGCCACGGTCTCCGTGCATCGCCGCCTTGGTAACAAAAAGAAACAAAAAAAAAAGAAAGGCCCAGAAAAGGTTTTACCTCTTAAGGAAACCTTGAAAGTCCAATTTGTAAGAAAGACACTTTTGGACTGTAGGTCAGGTCAGACTCCATCTTAAAGCGACAGTAGTAGATGAGCTGGGAATTCACACTAGTTGGACCTTTAAGAAGGCTTAATTCCAGTGCCAAAGTCTTGTCAACTTTTACAGAGGAGCAATTAGATTTGGAGCATCACAAACTAGCATGGTTTGTGCACGGCCCAAGACTCTGCAGCGGGTGATTAAAAGTGCTCAGAACATACTGGTAATATCTTCAGAGCATCAGTGATATCAGTGATGTGAGATGTCTGCACAGAGCCTAAAGATACTAAAACACAACACCCACCCAGCCACAGTCTGTTCACCCGGCTGCCATCTGACAACAGATACAGAAGTATCTGCTGCCATACCACCAGACTATAGAACAGCTTCTTTCCGCAAACTCCTGAGACTCCTGAACTCTTTCTCAACTCTCCACCATATTTGTTTTTCTAGTTGTGGCATAAAAGGAATAAAACTTGTATTTCACTGTACAACCCCATGACAGAATGACAAAGAAATCAACCTTGTTCACCAAATCTTCTACTTTGTGCTACATTTCCAATAAACTCCCAATTCTTGTTGCAAATATTGCTTATCTGCAGTTTCCCATCATTAAAAGGGCAAAGAGAGCTGAAGCTAGTGATATTAATGATGGATCTGAGTACCAGTGAGTCAACATTCAATTCATTGGTATTGTCCAAGGCCTGTCGAAGAACACTTATGCTGGATTAATGGATTACGGAGGAGCCTTTATTCCCTCACACAGGTTTCATGATAAAGGAAAGACTAGACAATGGCTTCAATCAAACTAATAGTCGGACTTCAAATCTGAATATCTGAATGACTGTCTTGATTAGGGCTAATTTGCAAGGAATTCTGGGTAAATTCAGTCTAAAATTAAGAGTCACAATCATGGCTGACTAACAGCGAGGCAGCTGGATTCGCAAGGTCACGACTCCATCCTGCCAGGCTTTAAGCTAAGCACCTGTGGTCAAACACACGGGCGTTGAACAAATCTTGGTTTAGTTTGACGACCAGTGGGGAAGCGACTATTTTAAAACAGCTATTGCAACACTTCAAGGGGTTAGCAAAGCTGCAATAGCATCACTTATATCAGAACTGGAGAGTTTATTTCACTGGAAGAAGAACAAAGAAGGGCACTAAAAGCTTTTGTCGACGAAAAAGATGTTTTCCCTCTCCTCTCAACTGGCTTCAGAGATTTTGATTTAACAAAAGGCTAAGTGGTTGCGCTCTCCTTCTGCTGATCTGATTAGTGAAAACAGTCTTTTATAGACGGTGTTCGATGGTTCATCCAAAACTTTCTGCTTTGTGAGACCGGCCGCTGATAGATCTAACACAGGGTTAGGGTAAGGACATGCTAATATTTGGTTCTTGCCAATATATGCAATGTAAAACTGAGGATAGGCCGAACATCATTTATTTTGCAGGCAATCGATCATAAATCAAGAACTGAACCATCATAATTTTGTACTGAAAAGTGCATGGATGTCTTTTCACAACTATCCAACCAGTTGCTGAGATATTTCACCCAAAAAATGGAAAGTTCAAACTCATGTTGGCATCGGAGAAAAACGTCTGGGATTCATTGTCAGGGGAACGTTTATGTCTGTGCACAATTTCATGGCAATCGATGAAAAAGTCTTTGTGATATTTTTTGTCTGGACTAAAGTGTTTGTTCCTTAGGCGACCATTAAACCAGACCCCTGTGCATGTAGCGGGTCATTGTGTCAGGAGGCAATGGTGGAAAAAGTGCACATGTTCTCAACTCAGAACATCACAGGTTGTGCTTTAATCAGGTCATAGTAAACCATTTATAATATTAAATCCTACAAGATTCTCAGAATGAAGTCTCCCATAAGAACCTGGTGGTAAACTATTTTACAACGCACAGTGACAATGTATGCTTTATGATATAGCCTGTTTGCATCGTGTATTATATTATTAGCTTGCCGATTTTAGAAAGCAGGAAGGATACTCTCTTTGTTTGAGTCTATTGATGCAACCCGTGTCTGTTTCTTAGTTACTGGAGTTAATATTTACACATTTAGATGTACCTTAAAACAGAGACGGGGCTAATCAGTAATCACCCGCTGCTGCTGTTTGACTCCTCAATGACAAACATGAATGACTGCACTGCAGGAACGACAGGCGATTATTAGTGGCTGTGCATGTGTTTACCTGTGGGACAATGTGTCATGATGCATCCGGGAGGGATGAGGAGCAACATATGCTCATGTGGAATGAAGAGCAAATTCTTTTAATACCAGTTGGGATTCATATGTTTCTCCTGACTTGTGCTCCCATTCAGTCTAGAGTCTACGTATGAAATTAGTTATGCATAAAGTCCTCAGCTGGATTCTGTAATTCCGATGGACTTTGTGCATCTGTTAATGTTTAGTTCTTTTTTGCATTTTTAAAACAGTCAACGCTTTTTTATTTACCGATCGTACAAAGAGTGACCTTCTTCTCCGAGCTTTATGTATTTGAACTGTCAATTAAGTTACAGTAATTAAAGAAAAGCTTGAAAAAATGTTCAGAAATGGTGAAGTGACCTCCTCAGACTGATATTTTAACACTTTGGCAGACCGTGTACCCAGGTTGGCGCCCATTGGCATATCTGACAGTGCTGTGGTTACAGACTGAAGGGTGGAAAGATGTGTGATATGACTAATTAATCATGAAGTGATTACGTATACATCCTCGTCTCCCACTCAAAACCAGGATAATTCTCTGTCACTAATGAAGCCATCTCTTAAAAATGATAAACGCAGAGAAGCCTTGAAAACAGAGTCTATCTCAAATTGTCCATTTTAGGAATTAAGTGAGAACTGGGACTTATATCTGCTCCAATTTTAAAGCTGCCACTTTTATTTAGGCCCTCTGTGCCGTTATCTTGATTCCTGCATTTTGTTTTAATGAAACCTTGGATGCTAGAAGTTAGTGCACAGCATCAATCACCCCAATTAGCCACCAGGGAGCTTCGGTTATTGTGTGTGCATCCTTTACTCCTCTGTGTTTGTATGTCGTTGGGGGCTGCAGAGACATTCCTTGGAAATAAAATGAACTTTAAAATGCTATATATCTTGGTGTCCTAGTTATTTTTGCCTGCCGCATTTGATGCTAACGTTGTCATTGTAATTTCTGCCATCATTCGTCTCTCTTTCCTCCCTTTCTCTTTTGTTAACCAAGGCCGTTCAGAAGCTAGGAGGCACAAGCACAACGTGAGATTATCAGACCTGTCTGCCTTCTGCGAAGGGCCTTGTCATAATCTCTTCTCTCAGCCATACATCTGGCCCTCCTGCAAATGGCTGCGTCCTCTCATGTGTTACATCCAGCAACATCCAGCCGCAGGTATCCACCGAGAAGGTCTCCTGAAGGTCTCCTGAAGGAGACAGCAGCGGCCCCATGGTAGGATTTGTGGATGAAAAAAATGAAAGAGAAAGGGAGGTTTGAGGTGTGTGTGTATGCGTGTGTTCGTGTGTGTGTGTGTTTAAAGAGATGAGCGAATCGCTGCCAAGCTGATGTCAGCGTTAGGACTTAATCTTACAGCTATTGGCAGTGCATGCTGCCAACACTTGTGATCACTGGAACATTTGACACAAAAAGGTGGATTGTAGTGTAAATGTTACTTGTGGCATATTTTGTACTCATTGTTGTAATGGTGGATAGTATGGACATGTTAACACCAGTCAAAGCATCCGGTTACTCAACATTTTGGGAAATAGACATGTTGCTTCCTTGCGAACAAATGGACGAGACAGTCAAGCAACCATGATTGTTGCTTTTAATCTCGGAACCAAGCGCCTGTTAGCTTAGCTTAGCATAAAGACTTGAGGCGGGGGTGCACAGCTAGCCTCGCTCAGTCTCAAGGTAACATGACTGTACGTTTAAAGTTCCATTTTAATCACCATTTCTCAGCCTGTAACAGTGACGTCCTCAAGTCTTGTGGTTACTACGAAAGTTTGCAAGCAACTTTTTTATACGTTTGCTCCATTAACCTGATGTTGTACTATTAGGGCAACGTTGTGTTTGCAGCCTGTGCCTGTCTCTCCCAAGTGGCCCAAAAGTCAGGTGAGGCATGCAGGATTTTTGCATTTAATCAACCTCCTACAGCCTGATTACTTTTCTAAAACTGGATCACATGATGACACTGCAACTGTGTCCCAGTTCTATCCCATAAAATGTGCATTGTACATTAGTGTGCAGATGTTTGGGGCAGTTATAGCCTCTTTAAGAAATGACTCCAGTTTGCCAGACTTACAGAGAATGATATTTAATGGACATCAGAAGCCAATCAAACTATGACTTTGGAATCCAGCTGGCAGTGTAAAATGTGTCTTAATTAACCAAAAAGGATTTCACACCCCTCTCAAAAAGAAATATTATTTTTGTTTTGTTTCTTGAAATGTTCCTGGACCTTAACCGACCCTGTAAAGTTACATAATGCCTTTCTAGCTGAGAATGGGCTTTTCATTTCCATGTGCATTGACAGCCTGTTCTCACTCCTAACACGCCAAACACGGCAGCCTGGTGGCTTCTACGTTTGACGTTGTGGGTACCCCTCCACCATCGCTTTGTTGGAGTGCCCCTCGGGTAAAGCAGAGTACAGAGTGAAGAAGTCTAATGCAGGGGACGTTGGGGTGGTTGGAGTGGACCTTACCTAAAGGGACCAATCAGTAGCCAAGAGTCAAGAGAGGTTTGTTTTTAACATATGATACGTGAGTAACATACATACATGACATAACTGTGATGTGAGTTACATCATTTATGTAACTGATGTTGCCGTAAGGCTCAATCCCAAAATACCCTTTAGCTGCTACCATTTAGCCCTGCACATTCACACCAAGGGACTCTTGTTGGCGTAGAGGGGTAGGGGGTAGGTTTTTCACAGGCACACTTCAAACCGAGGGTAGTGGGAGGGGCAGGGGGAACTCAAAAACGAGGGGAAGGTGTAAAAGATTTAAATGGGAATTGAGCTTTAGTTACAAGACTGGGAGTAAGATCCTAACCAAGTAGTTTTTGAGCCGAAACCTAGCCAAATCATGGCCGTTTGACATTAATTACAATCCAAAAGTCAAGATATATCATAAAATGTGAACAGTCAGCCAACTTTATTTTGAAAGTTTAACCATACATAGCACATGACTAATATTGCTGCCTTACCCTCACGCCCAAAACTCATGCTGGAGGGGTAAGTTTGAATCTTAATGTTCTGACCAAGCTGCAGCATTTGGTGAGTTGATGAGTGCACACAGTAATCTGGAACATTTCAGAAGCATAGTGAAATGTTTGAGTGGTAACTGTACCCAGGTATTGAATATGCAGTGTGGCATTGGGACGGATCTGTCTTTCAGGTCTCATACTGAAAAGGTGTAGGGCGCCACACTGTTAGATTCCCCCTGATTTAAATGGGTACCGTGCCATAGTTCCCAAGCGTGCATCACGACATTTGCCCGAAGCACCTAGAGGGATTGTTTCATCGCAGGAGCTCTGTTTTCCACTTTGCCGGATGTCACCTCTGAGATTCTCCAGGAAAAAAGCATTTTGTCAGGCTTATATTTTACCAGCACATAACCCAATAACCCCACTAATGCACTCTTGGCCTGTGATTTGTTCTCGTTTGTCAGGGCAGAAAGTGCAAGGGTAAACACCGCGCTGAAACATGAGCCTGGCCGAGGTGGAGGAGCTGCATCGGCTGCTGCCCTCCACAGCCTCCCATCAGGGAGAGGGCGGACAGGCCTGAGGACAGATAATTAGTGGTCCACTCATTGATTTGTGTAGATGAATGAGCTTTTTAAAAAAGGATCTTTTTTTCTATTTTAGGTGCTAATGGTAACAGTCTCACGGTGTTCAATGCATCTCCCGTATCAGATAGGTACTTTCCAAACAAAGAAGACAGTCTCTCAATTTTTCAGTGCATTTTTAGGCTCAGATATGAAAAATGAACGAGCCTGTGTGGTTTTACCATGGAAATATTGTAATAGAGCTCCCTTTTTTTTTTTTTTTTTTTTTTCCCTGTTGTCACCATCTGTGGTGCGAATCATTCATTGCTGTTGTGTTTCTTCACTGCTCCCGGTAGCCAGAGATCACCTGTCAATCAGTGTGGGTGCCACTCTGACGTCTCGTTTCTTGGGTTTTTCACAGTCGATGAAGTCTCGCTCTCTTCGCAGCTGGTGCTCTTTTCCTGCCACAGTTCTTCTTCTGTTTATTCTGAACAAATTGGAAACATAAATCTCTTCCCTGCGTGTGCACCGCAGAATTATTCACAGATGTACGAAACTTAGCAGATTGCTTTCTACAGGGGGGCTACAGGATGGATCGTGCCTATATTACACAGTTCCATTTCGATTGCGTTAGAAGCTTAATAAATGTTTTATTGTGGTTGTTCTGTAGTATATTAGATTTATAATGGAACACCAACTAAGCGATTAAAGTGCCGACTTTCAGCTTTAATGTGAGCGTGGAAACATCCAAATCAGACTAAAAGAACGTAAGAATTGTGTCTAGTTTCAATGTATGTAACCCCCCCCCAAAAAAAAAAATCAAACTGAATGAAACTTGACAAATGGATAGCCCACAGCCTCTGAGTGCAGCATTTTCAACAGCCACAATTAAAATATATATATACACTTTTTAAATGTACAAAAATACCCACCCCCCCTTCCTCCCACACAGATCAGACATTGATATTAATGGGTTGAAATCAGGACTGTGTCATTTGTCAACAGAAAGGACTCATTTTCATACAAACAAAAAAAAAAAAAACGCTGATCCTTTCCAGTAAGCACAAACCACACAGACTGTCAGACACTCAGACACATGCGAGCCTTTGCCAGGCCTGTACCGCAGCCGCTTTTGCATTCTGCATTTCATCTGGCCCTTTTTTAGCCTTCAGTCTGGCCTTCGCAAGTGCAGGATCCATTGGATAGAAACCAGGTGAATGACTTGGCCCGTCAAGAAACTGCCTTTGTTCAGGCAGAAAGAGCCTTTTCAGTGCCTCTCAGATTATCTGCGGCATTGTCCAAAAAGAAGGGCCGCGAGTCCCTAAAGCTGAGCATCAGCACTTTAACCACGCAGCCAAAATCAGTTAAGAATGTGCCCTTATACTTATTTTGGCCTTTTGCACTGTAAACCGTAATCGCTATAAGAATGCGTGTATTGAAATGTTGGAGCCTTTATAGAGAAAAGTTAAAATTAAACTTCCTGTGTGATTTTGTCGACTCAACACAGAATAAAGAACCTGACCATATTGCATGGCATTAGATATTCTGCTCCTACTGACCCTTGCTGCCTGTTTGAACGTCCTCCACGATATAACAGTGGCCAGCCTCCCTTGTAACTGCTTTGTGTGGCTAATAGCCAGAGTGCCGTACAAACAGCACCACACGTCTTCAGAGGGCCCTTCAAAGTGCTAACAGGGTTGGATTTGTTTATCTGTGCCCTGGCAGGTTGGATGTCCAGCAGTTCTCCTGCAATGTGGAGTGTCACTGTCAAATTACATGTATAAATAGATTTTGGCTCAACGCTGGCACCGCCCCATCACCGAGTCCTTGAGCCCTGGCTGGAAGCTGCCGTATGCCTGAAAGCATTTGGGTGTTATGCCTCAACGATGGGATACAGCAGATGCTGCCTGTGTTAAATAGGTGGATTTGGGTACTTTGCTCATGGATATATGAAGGACAAACCTGATATAGTGTTGGAAAGGGGGTCCTGCTCATTCCCACGAGTTTCTCAGTTGCACATGAAGCCAAAAGAAGTTTGACTTCTTGGGTATTAAATTACCCAGATCACCCGTATAGCTTCCACACCGTGGGGCCCATGGAGCATGCGTGCAAGCGGCTTCCAGCAGCCATGCCATCTAGCTTCCAGTTAGCTAACTTTAATGGGGGTAAGAGGATTTAATTGGGGTTCGGCTGGACTGTCCCAATGTTATCAGACAGCATTAATCAAATCCTGAAGTCATTTAGCGGAGGTTGTCACCCTCAGATCCATTTATCCATTGTTTTATTTTTTTCAAATTGTTTTTTAGTATTTTGGGGCCGGTTTGCATCATGTGAAGTTGTAATTGCACGGTTGGGCAAATTGTAAATACGTCAAATTGGCTTCAAAGCCAGACACACAAGATCCAGTAGAGACACAAGAGAGCAGTAACTGTAAAAGTGTACCTAAGTTGTAGGCTTGGTCGGTAAAGAATGTAGCCAAACAGCCAATTTAGATTTTGAGAATTAGGCCAAACAAGTGCAGATAATGTCCATTACTTTTGAATTATCATCAACAGAAAACAAAGTCAGCAACCAGTATGTGTTATTTCAGCATTCTTCCCCATGTTAATTTGTAAAAAAAAACAAACAAAAAAAAACATCTTTATTTTGATTATCTGTGGATCAGAGGAGGAAAAATGTAGGCTATCTCTATTGTAATATTTGTCTGTCATTTATTTTCTATTACATAGCCATATTTATACTGAAATCAATACATCATTTACATTTGAATACTATTGCATGATTTAAAGGCTGATTGCACAAATCATGTTTATTCCGCAAAGAGGCTGAGATGGCTAATGTTAGCCAGCCCACCCTGCTAAGCTAGGCTAGTTACTATGAGCAAGACTTGTTCTGTGAGTGCTTTCGAACCTTTCAACAGTAATATTTGAATTTAATTGAAATGACAATAACATGGCTTAACATGTCAGACGCTGAGCTGGCAGTTACTCCTAAGATAGGCTATAGTTAGCCTATCTTTTTAAAGGGTTAGCTAACTTAAGCTGGCGCTACTTTCAAATTTGTTGCTGAGTCAATCATTTTTTTAATATTTACATAAAGATTTAATGAATTAATCGAAATATCACATTGAAAACATGCATCTTATCTTATGCATAGAATGCTAACTCCTCTGGTGTCTATGGAAGTTACTTTCAAAAGTGCATCCAGGCAATTTTCAAAATAAAACACCCTGTGAGGACTCGAATGATATACACACATAAATCAATCATCACATTATCAGGCAGGCCCAATACTCTTCTGAAAAGCTCCAGTTGCATAGAGGGTCGAACTGATTGGCATCGCTCATGCCAGGTAACAGAGACAGGAGGAGGCTGGGCTTCATTTGTGCTCATTTGCAGCATTCTTGCTTTAAAGGCAACATTCATGATCACAAAAAGCCTCTTATGGTGCTTTAAAACGTTTATTTCCCCGCTGTGGAAATGGGCTTAGGGTTTTTCGGTTGCAGTGGGTGACATTTATCATTTTCTTTGTCAATTTCAGTTATTCTTCACCTGAAACATCCAGTCGGATTCATCAGTCATGCGCACGGAGAGGCATTAGTCAGGTTCCAGGCCTGGCTGTTATGGAAAGGTCAGGAGATTTGTCTCTTCCTCAAGTGCATTTTCTCTTCTCTGGTTTCTGAGGAACTGTGAGCTGTGATGGTAAAGCCAGGCCACAGCCTCCACTCCATCATGGCAGACATCTCAATCCGTTTCCACTGTTAGCCTTTTATACCACGTTTACAGCAGCACAGGTTTTCAATACTGATCAGTCACTGCTCCTCTCCCCTTCATTCATCACTACCTCCTTCCCGCTATTTTTCTCCTTGCTCCTCATCCTTTTCTCTTTTACAGTCGCCTGCCATCACTCCCTGCTTTCCTACAATGCTTCTTCCTCTCTCCAGTAGCAGACCAGTCTATCTATCTCTGCCACAGTTTTTCCTCTCACCTCTCCTTGCCTCCCCTCTTCTTTCTGACTCCCTTTTCCTTCCCCCACCCTTCCTCCTTTTCATCATTTGGTGAAGGGCTGAGTGCGGCCGGATGCTGGTAATCTGGCGCTCTGATTGCATAGGACATGCATGAATGGTACCAAACCTTGTTCCCAATATCCTCCTACTTTGAGTCATGACTTTAATCATTACTAATGGAGGATGATGAATGCCTGGGACCAGTTGAGTATGCCGTGAATTGTATTGGGCTAAAATGGCATAGACTTTCAAAAGGAAATTGGATTTCCTTGTTTTCCAAGACTACCATGGTTTGATTTAATACAAGACCTACATCCTGGTCAGTGCTTTTAGTGACACCTGTATAGTTTTATTCATTCATGCAAGCTGAGCCATCTTTACTGCTGAAACACATCTCACCTACGAAAATATATTCACCCACACTGGAGAAAGAAAGTACAGGCTTTTGTTTAAGAGACGACCCGAGAGGAAGGAGATCTAGAATAAGAGCCATGCTAATCCCGCTTGGATTTAAGGCTGCTCCTCGCTAATGTCCAGTTTAGGGGACATAAAATGGACATATGGGACTGACAAACGAAATAAGAGAGGTACATCTTTACAGAGGCCTGTCTCCACCACAGCATCCAGGATCCACCTGTCGCACTGGCAAGATGAGTCGAGGTGGACTCTGTGTTTACGTCATTGATGCTTGGAGCTCCAACACAGTCTCAAACAGTGCTGCCCAGATGTCCAGATTTTAGTATAGACATGCTGACCGTATTATTATTATGATGTGACACTATTGTCATCCTGTTTACATTTATCCCAACAAAAAAAAAAAAAAAAAACTAATAACAAAGCACTACAGAATTATTTCCTTGGTGTAAAGCCTACTTGTTATATGCACATTATAAATAACTGTGTCTATCTTCTATCTTTGTGTGGCATCAAAGACTTTGATTTCGTTATGTAACCTTGTGTTTCACGATGACAGATAAATCACCTCGAATTTAAATCAGCAGAGGAAATCCTTCATGTACAGTCACAAAAGTAAAGCAAAGGCTCAGCTAGTTATAATTTCTTGAAGCGCTCCATTGGCGTTGAGGGGCTGATCTCTGGGCATCTGTGTGAGGCTGGTTGAGCTACACGGCTGAGAGGGTCGTGTACATACTGTAAGTCATGGTGGATTTGACCACCATACTGACAGGAAAACAGTCACAGTGTTAAATCTTGGACAAATGAATCTCAAACTAAATGTCCATTTGCCTGTTTTGTCAAACTATTTCCAAAACCATAAATGAACATTCATCCAGTTTTGTCTTTCTTTTTTCCCCCCCTGATAGATATTATTTGTATGCTTCTCAAGCGTTTTGTCATCAGCAATCTTCAGGCGTCTTCGGATTAATAAGATGGCAGTTTTTATTATGTTACTGAAAAGCAATTCGGTCTAAAAATGACAGAAAAGTTAGATCCATATGAGGGTTTGCGACCGTCTATGAAGGTTAAAGACTTTGTATGGTTGTAAATCCATACGACGCACCTCGTATACAACAATTTCAGGGAGGTTTGAACCCACAGGCTGAAAAAGAAATGTCTAAGAGTTGTATTAAAAGGAGCAGTCTATACTTGTTAGAATTACCTGAAGGAAATCGGGCATGTAAAAACATCTACTTAGCAATGTTGATTGTGATTGGGCATAACAGGTCAGTGCCTCTATTCCAAACCTTTACTGAAAGGAATGCAGAGTGACTAAAGCAACGGCTGCAAATTGAGCGTGCTGCATATCCCGACATTCCAAAAGCACAAAAAATTCCAACCTTTATTGACCCAGTGATTACACCTCTAGATGCACGGCCTCGTCAGATTTGAGTAGTTCACTTACTGCCACGAGAGAGCACTTGTAAATTGAGCGTCCCACAGAGAGAATAAGGAGTCTGTCTTTGGTAGTGCAGCTTGTTCAGCTTGTTGAACGATGCCCTGTGCCCTGAAACAGGTGGCATCAAATATTTGCTGATTGATGGACCAGAGTGTTCTGAAAACAGCAGGCTCTGAAATGTACTCTGCACAGTGTGGCTCTTCTTTACCTTAATGTACATCCAAAACAAACGCGGGTGTTAGCAATTAAACCACAGACGTGGGAAGTAGAGGGCATTATAAAACCCGTCTACTGATTATTAAAGTGTGATGCGGATTTACAGCAGAGACAGACAGACAGACGGAGAGAGAGAGAGAGAGAGAGGGAAAAGGAGTAAGAGGGAGCAAGAGATCCACATTATAATCGCACCTCTCCTCGTCCGAACGTCCGTATCCTCACTGCGTTGCGTTGTTACAAACGACGGGGCCGGCATTAACGCGTGTCTTTGGTGATCGGGTCACACGTGTTCAGCTCTGTCCGTTCACACCTGGCATTACGCATCTCAGCATGTGTCGCTGGTGACCAGCTGTGATCCGATCTCACTTCCCCACTCTGTTTCAAACTGACGCAACGTTTTTTTTTTTAACACAAACGAAGAAGGAACTTAATGCATAGCATTTGCAGAATTTGCAAGACGGCCCTAATAATTACAAATTTGTCACTGGCAGCATTTCAGATAGCTTATTATGTTTCTCTGAAGTCAAGGACTTCACAAATTGACGTTTTTTTTAAGGGAGTCTGGGGGATTTCTCTGTTCTTCATCTCTCTGCTGCCGCTGCCTCGGCCTGCAGTACATCGGTGCTCGTGTTTGCTGTCTGCTCTGACGTGAAATTCTTGCAAATTGTTGTTAACAACTATTGTATAGAAGTCATCCTGCTCAAATTAACAGACATGAATGTCGCGCACCATTTCTCGCACGACCTCGCACATCAGACATAGCTACAGCCGCAATCTTGAAATTGATTCGAAATAATGTCTCTCTTAAAAGCATCCTAAACTGTAGCAAACTGTTGACCTGAGACTGATGCGACGGCGCAAACTCATACGTGACTGCATACTCGGTATCATAAAAAGCCGTTTGTTTCCTTGCCCGTGGCTCGAGCATCAGATTCGTATTCGTTGCGCTGTCTGCAGTTTATCTGAGATGAGCATCTTGATATCCTCTCCCTCCGCTGTCTTTACCTCTCCGCTTCCTCCTCCCCCCCCCCTCCGTAAGATGCTTCTGCTTAGTGATTAGCAGCTTAAAATAAACCATTGTGTGAACTTTATCCATTTTACAGCTCCCTAAACAGAATCACTCAGTTGTGCGCGGGTGATTAAAACGAGACTGACAGATGTGGAGTGAAGCCTGTGGAAAAAAAGTGCACGAGCCCCCCCCGTCCCCACACCCCGCTCTCCATTAGCTTATTCAGATTACCTTGATCTGATATAAGCTATTTAAAGTCATCACCCAATTATATATGCTCTTATTGTTGGTGGCCCTGAGCACTGGAGTGTGTATTTATTTATTGCCTCCCTCCGCGCTAATGCGCACACACACACACACTCCCGAATACACACAGTTGTGCAGGCTGAAAGTTCAGTTCCATCTGGAGTAACACTGGCAGCCTTTCAAAATCGTATGCATTCAATTTTAATTAAAATCTAAACTTGGGTGTTTTGCCGCAGAATATTTTATATTCCCCCGGGGACAGCGAAGACTTCGATGTTTAATTCATTTTTCATCGCTCAGCCTTGAGATTGGTTGTCTTCGCATTGTTTCTCGCTGACCTTAACTTCTCTGAGTGTTTTACTTTTCTATTTGGAAGTTAATGCATTTCTCCAAGGTCCACTGAATAGAATATTACCTTCTATTGACAATCAGTGGTTATGTTATGTTTGTAGAAAATGCACATTATTTGCCTGGCTTGTTCAGAGTCGTGTTTATAGATGGCGTGATTGTTCGGTAACAACGCAACTGGTGGTCACACAAGAGGAGATAATGAAGTGGGAAGTGTTAGGGAAAGCAGCGTGGGTGCTACAGATAACAAGGCGCGTGACTGTGAAATCTATATAATACGTTTAGGATCGTGGCATGGGCCGCACCAGGTTGTCTCACACGAGTGCTTCTATGAAACGTCTTAGCGAGAAGGGACTCGCTGTGTCAGTTGGTTGCCAGGAAACAAAAGGAACGCAAATCAACCATCTGGCAGTTCTTTGTAAATGATACTGTTTTATTCATATGTGCTTACATGTGTGATGACCCCCGGTGTCTTCCTGGGGTTGGATCTTGTGCTAACCTGTGTCCTCTTTTCTCTGCAGGTAGCTGATTAGTGTGAACTCCTGTGGCTCCCAGTATGCTCCTAAGTTACTTAAAGGGTAACTCCACCAATTTTTTACATTTAACAGGTCTTGAGGAGTACTTCTTATGTGAAAAATGTGTCTGGTCACTAGTGGCTCCAGAGGGAGCTGCATGTCATCTGATTGACTGCCTCCAGTGATGGCACTCAGCGACTACGGTGCATTGTGGGTGATGTAGGCACAAGGTTCTGTGTGTCTGATGGGCGTTGTCACTGTCTTGCACTGGGTTGATCATCACTGCTCATGTCCCGTGTGTGAAACCAAAAGCGAACGTTGACTGTTTTAATCCAAACCTTGATCGAACGTGTAGTTTTGTCTCCTAAACCTAATAACCTAATTTTTTTGTTTTGTGATTGTTGTTCAGTACAACTTGAAGTGGACTCAATTGGAATTACAATCCAATCACTTCACTTAAAGCTAAAACTTCATTTGTTTTCTTAAAATGTTTTTTTAAAAAGTGGCTCAAAATCATTGATTTTAAACAGAATTTGGTAAAATATCGTAGTGTCTGAATCAACACGATACGAAAGTTGATATAAGATAATATTGAACGTCCCAGCCCTATATAAGATGTACTGCAAGTATAGCTGCTACAGTGGCTTGAATTTATAAATCAGTCTCAGATAAATCACACACATGACTGCGAACGAAATGAATTCAATACATTTAATTGTTAACTGATTCATTGCACATTTGCTCAAGTGCAGTCATACTCAATGTAAAGCTTTAGAAAATACAATCTCAGTCATCTCTGACGTGATTCTGAGGGCTTTCATGTTGATTTCCTTGAAAATAAAATACAGTATATGACAGATAAACCTTTCTCTTCAGTGATAGTCTTTGATAAATCTGTAAAGTAAACATTGAGAAACAGGGCAGCATAACTGGTCAACGTCAAAGATACTTTCATTCATATTTAGGTAGTGTAACTGTCGACATAATACATGTGCATTTCCCTTTGTCTGTGTAAACACAAATTGTTACTTTTTTTTTCGTTTTTTTTGGAGTGCGACATACTTTAATACCCTCTCGAGGAGAGCCCTCACATTAACTGTAGCTTGAGTTACCACCGTTCTGTTGGCACCTGAATTATTATAAACACCGATGTTGAGCAGCAGCACTTTGTGCATGCTCCATATCTCCCTTTCAGAAATAGCTCCACAGGTTTACAATACTTAACAGTTTTTTTTCCTCAAATTAAAAAAATAGTTTGAATCATCGACTGTACACAATACCAAAAACAATGTGCTTTTCCCCATATAGTGTATAGTGCTGAGTTCAACATGCCCCCCATCAGCTGTAGTTACAGTGCGCCCATCTCCCTTTACTGAGGCGGGTGGTCGTCACAGGATGCATCAGGGAGGCCTCTCCCCGTGAAACTTTCGGTGTCTGTACCTGCCATTCTTTTCCTTGGTCAAGTTGATGCAGGCGTTGTGCTTGTTGCTCTGCAAGTGGTTCCAGTACTTGATGAGTTCATTGGGGTGGAACTGATGGGATGTGATCAGGTGGCTGTACTTACAACTGGAGTAAGACACCCGCCAGTGGTTGAAGAGGAACTCGTTGGGAGGGGGCACTGGGTCGATGCGCAGCTTCGCCAGGCAGATCCCCACGTAAACGTCCTCCAGGTGCAGCCTGCGTATGCTGAGAGAGGCCTGGTAGATCAGCTCGGCCATGTCCCCTGAGAACACGTACCCCGTGCCCGAGCAGAATATCGGGTAGCGCTCGCTCGGGTACAGCTCTGGCGGCATGTACCACTTGCTGTCTTTGTTTCGGTTTGGTGCGTAGCCCCTCATCAGGTAGCCGGTGAAGTACCTCTGCTTGGGAGGCAGCTCTGGCTTCAGCAGCTTTTGGATGAGATACTCAGTATTGACAAACATGTCGCTGTCTGTCTTCATCACATAGGAGGCATGTGGGCAATAGGTGGCCACCCAGTTCATGCCCATCAGGGTTTTGATGGTCAGGTTGTAGTAAGTGTCCTGATATTCCTGTTGGATGATGTCGTGGTAAACGCGACTCTCTTCCTCTATGCTGCCCTGGAGAGAGGTGTCTGAGCTCTTTCCTGTGCCAAGCAGGAAAAGACGGACGAACCCCAGACCCATGGCTGTGCTCTCATTCCCCCATGTCTGACGGATGGCGTTGCGGGCATCGGCCTGGCCGGGCTCTGCAGCGATTAGTAGGATGAGGAAGGGGGTGCTGTCCCGACATTTGAAGGGCTCGTTCAGGATGTAGCGGTACGGCTGAGCACTGAGCCTTCCTCCTACACCCATCTCCTTCTGTAAACTGTTGTTAGTGCTCATAGAGTCCCCGAGCCCCATTACACCCATCTTGGCTCCTCCTCCTCCTCCTCCTCCTCCTCCTCCCCCCCCACCTCCTGCCGCCTCCCCCGCTGCCCCATCTGCCTGCTGAGAGCTGAGGTTGAGCAGAGGCTTTGGCGCTACATATCCCGTCTCCTTCCACAGGCTCCTCAGGGAGTTGCTTTGGTTGGCTTCTCCTTTGGGACTGCGGAAGCCCCTGACCGTGTAGGCCAGCGGGTTCTCCCGGGGCCCGCTGCGTCCCGGCAGCCATTCCTGGTGGCTGAAAAATAAGAAGAGGGTGAAGAGCAGAGCGAGCGAGAGGAGGCCGGCCACATGGGTCCGGAAGAGCGAACGCTTGACCGTCCAGGTCATCTTGATGGGACAGCAGTGCCGCCGTCTCCACTGCATGGTGCAGATCGGGGTCGCAGGAGGCTGCTGCTGCTCGAGAATGGGCGGCGGCGGCGATCACATACAGTCACCTCAAACATGTGGTTGCCAACAGTCAGAGGGTTATCTGAGCTGGCAGACGGGTTGGAGTGGGCCTCCTGGTGGAGTCAGGGGAACGTTTGAGCCCCCCAGTGCAGCTCGGAGCGGGGTTAAAAGGGCTCCTGGAGGAGCTAGGAAGGCGATGATTCTCTGGCCATGGAGGCTTCTCCCTGGCACTTCTTTGGCACTGCAGACAAACACAAGATCATGCTCTATGTCTCGACTCCTTCAGGATATGATAAGGGTCACCTCCTCTGTGTTTGCTCTCTCTGATCTGAAAAGAGAAACAGAGAAAACAGTCTTGGCAGTTGTCCGAATGAAGCCTCTATTCGCTGGCACTGCACAACATGTCAATTGTCTGAATTATAGATGTGTTTTTTATTCTTTTTGCGGGGACAAGCGAGCTCATTTCTTAATCATTTCATTTATGATTTGTTTTGACATACTCTGAATTAATTTCTTCCAGATGCAAAAGCCCTAATTAGAGCTTTCTGTGGATGCAGTGCCCACTATGGTAAATGGCACTTTTGGTAAGCTGACTGAACATTTTGAAAGGGAGAAGCTGAATCAATACGGCAGCGTTGTAGCATCTTTGATTGGACCGAAACATGGAACACAGACGACTCTGGGGATGTTGCCTTCTGACGAAAGAAAAATCGTGGGTTTAGAGAATTGTGTTGCGAGCGGGTCAGCGACAGGAGGGAAGAAAGCTGCTGTAAAAATGAATGGCTGAATAAGAAAGCGCCATCCAGATGTGCGCCTTGTTAATGGGGGTAAAGCATGACATGTACTTTTAGGATAAATCAATCTCACGGTAAACACAACTGACTAAATGAGGACATGGGAGAATGTCCTCGATCATTACAAACTCATCTCACATCTAAAAATAGTGAACAGAAATGACTTCTTGAGGAAACTATGAGCAGGCTGTCTGGTGCCGGGCATGGTGAGATGGCAGTTTCCCTCTTGCATGTCATTATTCAGCTTAATGCCTGAGGCATAAGTATAAATTGCAGGTTTGCTCAACGTGGTGCCGGCTAACGCTACTCTGAGCCGCTTGGGCGAGCGAGTGTCATCAGCCCCCTGCTGCGCGTCGACAGCGAGGGAGGAGATGCATCTGTCAAAATGAGTTTTCAGGGTCCAGCAGGCAGTGGTGCCGAAAGCCTGAGCCAGCCTCTGGCGATAACAGCCTCCACCCGCCATTCACCTTCCACCTGCAGCTTATCAATGCTGCCTTCCCGCTAGTCGAGACCGCCCGGGCCGCTCGATCGTCCAGGCATAAATACAGGACGCACGAGGAAACGTGCGCATGATAATATACACATGCAAGCACAGAAACGTGCAGCAAGGCGGACTCAATGTGACGTGAATGACTGCATCTGTCGCCCGCGGGGGACTTGTGTGCCGAGGGAGGCGCAGAGGCGATCACATATGCGCACGCTTATTTCTCTAACCCACAAAGGCAAACAATCCGTTTGCACAAGCACAAAATTTACTATGCGTTGGCACATAATCACATGCACGGCAAATACTGCGCACACAATCAATTTTTTTTTTTTTTTGAGCTCAGACCCACTAACACAGAGCAGACTTAATGATATACAACACAAACAGCGTGCCGCACGCTCCTGTCTGCAGACTCACCAAAGACGCATGTGCACATCACACATAATTATGTCCTGACGAGACACACACATCATCATTTCTGTTCTCTCACACACACACACACACACACACACACACACACACACACACACCACCAAAGAAAACAGAATATGCCAGTCGAGTCTTGCAGGTTGTACTAGACTCTTGTGAATATTAATGTAGCTGCAGGGCAGGTCTTACAGCTACCCTTCCTTCCTGTGTTCATTTATTGACTCCCCTCATCGCCTTTCAGTTTATTCGTTCACTTGCTTTAAATCTGCAGACACCGAAGAAACACGGCGTTGTTTTGTGCGGACGCTACACGCCCGATGGTGCGAGGCCGATCTTCTGGAAACTTCCAATTTTCATTTCCCGCTATGTTTGCTCATTCATCATGACAACTGGCAGGGAACACGATACCCTTTTCAGGCGAGTGTGCTTACCCAGCGCAAGCAATTACAGGAGAATGAGAGGGGCCAGGGCCGGCTTTGTTTTAAAGGTTAACATACTTTACATCGAAGCATATCCAGCGCTCGAGAGATTTCTGCTGTCAACTAAATGAACATCTGCTTGCGTGAGCTCTGATGAAGTGTGCACACACAGAATGGCGCATATACACGGAAACGCACGCGCACGCAGAGATACACACGCACACAAACACACACACACACAGAGAACGGATGCCCACACACGCTCCCGCATCCAAGCCGCCCACACACTCGCACGCAGACGACCGTGGCAGGCTGAGTGTGCGACTTTGTTTTTTTCCGTTTTCCGACGTAAATGCCAATTTCACTGGGAGGATCAGACATCCATTTTCACTTCTTAGCGGTCCCGTTTAATCTGCCAATGCCTCCCCTCATTAATTCATTTTCTTGCCTCCCATCAATGTCACTTCTATGCAAGCCAATTAGTTACACTAGCACTAATTAAAGCCCCAGCGATTCCGCAGCGGTCAATAATCAGAGCGAGGGCTGGGGGAGTGACACAGTGACATACTAGGCATACATTATAGTGTTGTCTCTGTCACCACACAGAGGGGGGGAAAAAAAAAACGGAGGAAAAAACCTCCTACAGCGAGGTACGAACACCCCTCCTCCACGGTTTGCTTTCATTCTTTCCGCGGCAACACAAACAGCCGAGCCCCGTTTTTTTTTTTGCCTCCACAATGCGCGTCGGGCAGGCAAAACCAAATCGGCCGATGCTGATGAGGATGCGACCTTCGTTCAGTAAAACGCTGCTCTTTGTGATGGCGACACACATTCAGAAGAAAAAAAAAAAAAACACAGCTCCCCCGTTTGTGAGCCGTGTCGGAGTGGCTGCTCGTTGAAGTTAGAGGTTAAATTCTGCTTCATCCAAACAGGCCCGACTGATTATGTAGCCGAGCGAGGTTCCCGTGCAGACTAATAACACTGCCTTGAAGCAACAATCCACATTTGTGGTTTATTTTAATGTTAAGGTTGGGCTGTAGCACGCGGCCTTCATCAGACTAAAGAAAAGTATGGGGGTTTTTAGAAAAATCTCTCACGAAGGCTGTGCGGCACACTGCTACTTTCAAAAAGGTCGACTGATTGAAGAGTCGTCTATGAAGTCTGAAAAGAAATTTAGAGCACAAAAGACTACAGTCAAACAACTCTGGGTAGTCAGTTTAGTCTCATTTATGACAGCAAAATCCTCATACTTTAGAAGACGGAAGCAGATTATCAGACAACGTACTTTCAAAACAGGACCTTCTGGGTGATTATCTCTCCGTTAATCAACACGTTTTGAGCTGAGATTGCTTCAAGGCAGTACTATTGGTTTAAACTTTCATGGTGGAATAAAGCACATTCTGCAGATTATCAGTCAGAATGGCCCACTTCTGTTTGGCATTTAGTTTGAGTCTCGTGCCTACAGATATATTTCACCACTGAAAGATGGACAGATTTGACAGTGTGGGGCTCCATGACCTGAGATTTGGTATATTCCCTTCTGCTCAAAATGCAGAAATGTACTTCTAGGCTTTAATTAAGACTTTAATGGAGTATTTTGAGTATTTCAGTTTATGACTTTTGTCATGACGCGAGCACTGATTGTTGTATATTGCTTAGCTTTAGCGGGAACTGCTTGTGCAATAAGATGTATGGCTCCCGGTTTCAGAGGATGATGCAGCCAGCTGCCATGAATAAATCTTTTTTAGTTTTGTATCTTCTCCCTCTACTGACCAATGTTGTCAATTGTGATGCAGGAAGGTTTTCAAAGTCTATTCGATACCCAGCTGCTGTCTAGGAAATGAAAACCAGGCTTCCTTTGATCCATTCCGCCTGAACTCCGTAGCAAAACAAGTCCGAGATGACTTCGCTGGCCTCCGTCTCTGTCTGTTTAATGCTTCATCGTAGACTGTTGAGAGTACAGTTGTTACACCCAGTTCATTTGATGGGCATCCACACCCACTGTTCTGTCATCATTTGAGACCCCGCCCCTGGCTCTCAGTCGGCAATGTCGGGACTCTAGCTAGGGGCCAAAACCCAAACTTAGCTACTGAGATATGTGGTTCATAACCATCTTTATCATCTACACGTGTGCACTGTACTGCTTATTCTGGCAAGATCCATGACAGCTTGACATGACTGCCGACGAGGCCGGGCAAGCGGAGCAAAACAAGAGTTTCATAATCTGCTATTGTTCTCTCAAGGAAGAGAAGCTTCTTGGGAACTCAGTTCCGCACTCTGTTCAGAGCAGTCAGTCGACAGTAGGGAGGCAGCTGGTGAGCCCACACCTCTCCCCTCAACGCTCGTCTCAGTCCCTTCCATCCTGGTCACTTTCCTCGTCCCTGTTCAGCTGCACTCTTTCTCGACAGCCTGTCATTGTCTGGCTCTTGTTTTACCAAGCGATTGCAGTGAAGAGTTCATAAAGACTGTGGAGAAAACCAGTGAAATAGAGGTGAGGGGCGCTGAGGTTGCTCCTCTTTCTAACCGTCACTCTCCGTCTGAGACAGAGCCATTTGACAACCAATTCTCCTTAACCAAAGTAAAGTATTAGGTTTTCATCTTCAGAAAATCTGAATGAATATGTATGGTGCACTTCACAAACATTTTTTGTTTCCCTTTTCCCTTTCAGATATCCCCCTGCAGCCTTTGTGGATAAGAGAGGAAAAGACACCACATATCAGACATCAGCTGTCGTGTCGCTATTGTGTTCGTTTGAATTGATTTTAAACTGGATGGGTTCCTCCATGCAAATGCAAGTTTGCAATTGTACAACTAGTGGGATAAATTAGACATTACACTATTTATCCATCTGCCAACCCAATCCATTACTATACAGCTGTTTGTCCATTACCTAACTATTTGAACTGTTAATTCACAACTCTAAGCCAACTTCTTCCATCATTTATCTAAAGTATTTACCCAAGTTAGTTTAGCAAACTAACCGTTTATCCGTTGACCCAACTAAGTAAACAGTTAGCTAACGGTTGTTCCTGTACTTTTAGCAACTTTTTGTAGTTTTTTTTATTCAACTATTTATCTAACCCTAACCCAACTACGTGAACACTTTTCATTACCCCTTTCAGTAACAAGACTAACCTACATTAATAAATGGTAAATGTATAGTTATTCGGCTTTAGTTAATAATCATTTCACCAGTTAAATGTTTTTTAATGGCCATCCAAATAATGTTTAAATATATACTTAACAAAAAGTTTATGAGGCATTTAACAGTTTGATAGCTATTAACTGATGTTAACGATTCATTAGTTTAGTTTAGTTTAGTTTGGGAAACAACGGTTAGATTTTATATTGTATGTGTAAATGATAAATGCACACAGTTTGAAGCATTATTTGAAGCTAACTGCTAATCTGCCTGCTACTTGTTTTTAAGCACTCTCAAATGCAACATGTGGTGTTCAGGTGTACCAGCTTACGCAACATGTGGACATAGTCTACATTCTTTAACGATACTATTATCTCCACTGACAACAGCAGAAAGTGTACTTTGTATTTGATATATTTATTAATAATTAACTTTTTACTGCAATGTTTTTGTCCAGTTTTTATTTTTTATTCACCTACTGGCCAACAGGTGGCGCTGTCCACTGATTCACTCTGTCCCTTTAATCCCATGAGTGTACCTGCGTCGACAGTTCACTCAAAAAAACAACAGAAAACCAAAAAAAAGTTTTCTGACCAACTCCCTGCAGTCTGTTTTCAGTTTACTGCTGCTGTTCTGAAGGTCTGACACTGAGATTTAAGCCACAACCCGAAGTGAATTAAATCCGCGACGGCCCAAACATTTAAACTGCATTCAGAAAACGGAAACACGCATCTTTGCTGTGCCCCAAAAACAAACGTTGTGTCCAATAAATAGCCCCGATAAAGATGCGTCTGGGGGTATTTTAGTGAGCTGACCCTTTGAAAATGTCTGTGACTCAACTAGGATAGCACCGCTGGGAGAGGGAGGGTTGAGTCCTCGCTAAGTGTTGCAGAGCAGATGAGTGACACGGGATGGCCAGCTGTGTTTTTTTTTTTTTTTTTTTTTTATTTTAGCCTTCATCACTAGAAGCTGGTCAGATCTGGGCCAGGCCATCGGAGCCTCCACGTCACGCAACACGACCATATCTGATCCTGAAAAGGGTCAGTTCAACCCGACTATAAAAAAAAAAAAACACACACAAATACACACCATCTCTCCTACCACGAAAGCTCTCAGTCTGCTTTGTTTGTCCACATTTGGACCGTCTCTGAGACCTCTTGCCTCCACCTCGACACAACAGAGGGAGACATTTTTGTTTGGTTACAAAACTGTTCCAATAAAAACACAAAAAAACAGTTCCCCCGATGTCAGGGAATCAACCGAGAACAACCGGAGCTGTGTTTCTTTAAAGATAATTTGCAGTTGATTATTTTTTTTTAATAATTATTTTGTTTTTTATAGAACCCAAATGAAACGTTCAGCAGCCGATGAGCTGATCAACAGATAATTAATCAGCGTAATATTTGGATACTCGTTTAGTAAAACACGTGTTCAAACTGTTTTAGCTTTGTGCCTTGTCTTTTGGACTAAACAGTATTTTTTTTAAAAGCAAAATAATCACTAATGAAAATAATATTTTTTTAACAAGCACTTTTTTTCCCCCCCCATGTTGTGAGCACCACACACGAAACTCCATCAGCCCCACAGCGTGTCGGGGGTGGAGGCAGAACTCCCGCACGGACGTCTCAAAGCGTCCCCAGGTGAGGCCAAAACTGCTGAGAAAATGTTCTTTTGTGTGAACTGACCCTTTAACGCGAGTCGGGGCCATGTAATGCAGACGTACGGGGCAACATTTAGATTCACTTGTCCTGTAAAAAAAAAAAAAAGACTGTAACAAAGGATGGAACAGCCTCTTAAAAACTGGACTCAAAAATACAAGAGACCTCTGGGAAATAAAGCTTTGGCAGCTCGGAGCCGCTGTAGCTGTAGTAAATATTATATGACAGTGATTTTTCTTCCGCTCGCTGTGACTGATATCCAACCCTTCTCACTGTGCTGCTGCCAACTTATACCGCTGAATTTAATTCCTCGCAGCATTTCCGTTAATAAAGCCCGGCCGTATTCTGCTCGCTTCGACCCTTTATTCCAGGGGGGGGGGGGTTTGTCAGCTCAGACGCCACGGCCATAAATTATGAGGTGGTTTGAAAATTAGACCCTATTAAAGTTTCACAGTCTGGTGGGCAAAGTGAATACCCAGATGGTGAGCTTAGCAGCATTTTTTTTTTCTTTTTTAATGTCCATCTCATCATTTAGCAGATATCCTCCGGCTACGGCACGAGATCCGGTGCCAGAGAGTTCAGGCAGCTGGACGTGATGAAGTGGATAAAAAGCTCTGATAATTGAGCCGGATCAATGGGAACTCCCTGGCCTGGCCTCTTGGCAGGTCCAAGAAGGGGGGTTTCCTAAACTTGCATCCATGTATCCAATACAGTATAAACCACTGACCCCTGCTTGATGACTGCGATTGTGCCTCCGGGACTCTCTGATAGGAGGAGAGGTGAAAAAGCTCTGAACTACCACTCACATTCATCCTTAGGGAGTGAAGTGACGCTAAAATGTTAAGTATTCTTGATTTTCATTCACCTGACCCGAGGGCCCCCCTCAGTGTCAATGCAACATTTAGGGAAGCCGCTGAGGTGGGTCCAACCAAAAAAGTGCCCGACGGAGAGGAGATGCAGGATGCTGGGACACGGAGGAAGGGCACAGATGGCTGCTGGATTAATGGATGGGTGGATTGATGGATTGATGGATGGATGCATACCAGGCAAGGCGGCTGGAAGAAAGGACGGGTGGCTGGCTGGATGTAATGGAGGGGAGAGGAGGGCGGGGAAGGCTAAATGAATAATGACAATGTGGGGGGACAGATGAGACGTGCAGTGCTGCGTAGCCTGCCTACCTCGTCCTCCTCATGCTGCTGCTGCGGCTCCTGACAGGGCTGCGGTCGGCCGACGGAGTGTGTGAACCCCGCTGCCTTCACCCGCCATCACCGCCTCCTCGGATCGGGAAACAACCTCTCTCCTCTCTCCAGCTCGCTCTCCGCTAATCACAGTGACACCTCGGATGTGTTGTCCACGTCCTCATCCCCCCCCCCCCCTCCAAGGCTCAACAGACCTGCAGGTTTTTGGTTCCCCTCCTGCTGCGACTCCTCCTCTGCTCTCCTCTCCTCTCTCTCCCGCTCCTTGCGAGTTATAGGCGTCCCTCCACCTCAAATATGTTCGCCTTCCCCTCAGCTCTTTCGCTGTTGTTGCCTGAATCTTATCCAAGTTGTAGCTCCCTCTCCAAGAGCTGTTGTTTTATTTTTTTAAAAACGGCAAAAGAATGAAAGAGGAGACGCCGCAGCATCCACAGCGCTGTCCGCCACAAGGAGGGGAGAGCAGCGGCGGCCGGGGCAGCAGGAGCGCGGCTGGTCCTTCACGATGCTCCGCGGGCTGGTGCTACAGTCTCGGCGCAGTGAAAGCGACGAAGAACAGGAAATATATATATAATAATATCCTCTCCCAGTCACTGCCAAAACATGTTCCCAGAGTCCTGAAGGAGAATGAAAAAAACAACAACTACTCGTCTATCTTCCCCTACCCGCTCCTTCTTGTTTTTCTTCTCCTGAATCTTTCCTCCGCTCCGCCTTGGACCGACCCCTGTCGGATCTCCCAAACCGGGCAAGGCAGGCGCTGGCCCGGGTAAGCTTGCTGTAAGACACCGCTACACTGACGGAACTCTCCCACGTCACTGCATTATTAGCGGAGCATCTCACGTGACCCCCGTTAGACGCTCATGTTGCGTTCATGGGGTATGGGTGAAAAAAAACACCTCCTCAGACAAAGGCACACACGCGCGCGCGCGCGCGCGCACTTAGACACGCCAAAACTTAAATGTGCTCCCACATATAATTATTTAGGATGTATTGGATAAACTGGCAGTCAGTTTTTCAGTTTGACACACCTGGGCTCCCAGCATTGGTCATGAAAAACAGTGTATTTTATAAACTTATTGTACAAAACATGGTCATATTTATTTTAGGGCAACTCATAAACGGTTCAGATGAAACAGCGAGTAGAGTATCTAACTTACACATCGGACATGCCGGCTCAGGCCCGCCCACAAACAGACCCCAGACTCCACAAGTTGCCTCATGGCAGGTGTCAACTATCTTACCCGGGACTTCCACACTGGTTCCATAGCATGCACGGTGCGGACCAACTCCGCTTCGGTTTCTCTCCGAGCTCTGTCATCCACACCTGCTCTGTTTGGAGTGCAGCGCAGCACTGCCAGACAGCTGGAGTTGCAAGACTGACGAGTTCCCACGATAATTACAGAATCACGCGAGACCGGAGTTATACTTTTGTGTTATAAATGCAACAACGAACAGACAAAAGATGAATGTTCTCCCCTGAATGATTAGTAGAAGTGCTTGTATTTGTCTCTTTTCTTTTATATGTTTGGGCAAGTATTTTATTTTGGAAAATTAACCGAATGTCTTGTGGATTCTGTGTCTGACTTCCGGTCGCCTCTGCGCTGAATTCAACTTAATTAATGCACAGTGCAGCTGCATCCACAGAAATATTGCGTGTCTCCTACTGATGGTCCGGACTGCCAGAGCTGCAATGGTAGATACACAATGTGTTAAAGAGTAAGGCTATTCTTGTTGTTTTACTGTTTTTTTTTTTTTTTTTTTTATTTCTATTTAATTGATATAATGATGGAAAGGAAGTAACTCGTTTGAAACAAATAAACAGACACTGGACTACTCCTGCTGCTCCTTGCAATTTCCTTGTGTGATCAAACAAGCTTCGTTGCGTTCCTGCCAGTTGGGGGATTGTTGTCTAAACTGAACCGGCCCAAGCCAGATAGATACCACTCAGTGCAGCATGTCCTTCCATCTCATTTGAGAAAGTGTCGCACTTTTTCAACGCAACTGGCCATTTGATACTAATATATTAAACGCTTAAATAGATTTGGCGCCTTTTAAAACCGATTTGATGTGATGCGGTCGGTAATACCAAAGTGGACCCCTAGGTGTCACACTCAGCTGCTCCCAAGACGAACATATAATGAGAGCATTATTATTATTATTATTTCTCGCAGAAAACAATTTGCATAATATTGCTCGTCGGCGTTGGTTTGAATAACACTGGCACAGTGCGCGCAAACTCTCAACACTAGCACAACACAACAAGACATTAGCATCGCATAGCATCGCATAGCTAAGTAGCCACATGCTGCTTCTTCTCTCCACTTAACGTAACGACTGACAAATTGTTTTGTTTTGTTCATGCTGGTCATGTCTTTGTCATGATTTGCTGTTTTAACTAGTGTGAGTGTGTTCTCCTGCACTGTAAGGTGTCCTTGGGTGTCTTGAAAGGCTCCTCCAAATAAAATGTATTATTATTATTATTACAAATGATGGTTCTGTCAGCAAAAAATCCTCGCTGGACCAGATTGAATTAAGGCATCCCACAGCCCGAGTAACGAAGCTGCTCTTTAGTTCGGTGGTACAGTACGGCACCAAAACACGAAGTTTCATGATGCTTCACCGCCATCACACAGGCTGCCGGCATCAAGAAAAAATGTAGTTTCCATGTAGTTGCTTGAATGTACTGAAAATGACCGTTTTACTGTATGGCAGAGTGTTTAGAAGGTCTACATACCTAACAGGCTGGCCATGCTGGACGCTTGAGCGGCATGTGTGTGCGTGGTGTTACGTCTTGCTTTTCATTTCGCCATCCATATGAACAGCTTAAAGTGGACACACTGGCTGCGTTAGTCGCGCTTCTCACATCCGTCAGGCGCGGCTGCAGCGGCGCATCATCTTGAAATTCAGAGTCTCACCAATATGTACCGCGACACGGGCACGGTTTGACCTGAAAACGACCTGTAGACAGCCAAATGGACATCATGCCAGCATTTTAATGTCTGTATGTATAGAATATGTCACAGACATGAAGAGAACACACACAACAGGTGAAGGGCAGTTTTTTTCCTTCTCTTTCCCCCCCTCTTCACCTCCACTTTCTTGCCCTTTCAGCGGGGTAAAGGAAAATCACACCATCGTATTTATCGATTATTATCAGAGTCATGGAGTCCATGTAGACAGATAGGCCAGGCAGGAGCCTCGCTGCAGCAGCCACGCAACCACCAAGCATTACACAAGCATCCAGCGTGGCCAGCCTGAAGAGCACCTCTGGTTTGAGGCTGCTTTTAATTGTTTGTGCCTCGGCTCCTATAGCTTCAGTGAGGGAGAAATCGCACCGCCACAGCCAAACAATTCATCCAGCATCAATTTGGTGCCAACTTTATGGCAGAATGGGAGCAGATATCTGCAGCCAGGTTCCAAAATCAGGTAGAAATCAGTCCTAGAAGAGTGGGGGGCATCATAAAAGCAGTCGTTTTGGAATGATGGTGTGATTTTTGAGTGTCTACATACGGTTTGACTATTCGTGCATTTAATTAAATGTAAACCCAACAGTGGTTTTTAGAATTAAGTGCATATAAAGCCCCGTGGTCAAATCTTATATAGGACTGGAATGTTGTTTTTTGCAGCTATATCGCGCCGATTGTCTCCTATCGGCACGATAAAGTGACAGAAAATTCTAAACACTGCATCTTCTGCAGTGCCATACTTTTGCAAACATGATGAAAATTTGCTATAAGTCACAGTTGATGGGTTTATGATCCCAAGGTCCAGTACAAACACACACACACACACACGCGTGCAGGCAGTGTCTTCAACCTGGTATTTTGAAACAGGGAACTCATTCATCCCACGTTTCCCACATTCATTTTAACGCAGCATCACTCCCTCCTTTCCCTCCACTCCCCCCTCCTCCCAATCCAACCCCCCTGCCTCCCCTCTGTGGGCGGAAAAAAAGGGGATTTAACTCCGTAAGAGCACGGTGGCCAGCGGTTGTCTGGTAACAGCTGGATATGCCACCATTGTGCTCTTTGTTTAACGCCGCCTCGAATGTTTCTCACCGGACAGTGCCATCTTAACTCGCATCTCTTTCAGTGTTTGTTACATTAGTGATGCATCATTATGCACACTATGATTGCCAACTATATTTAGCATGCTTTCACATCAAGACTGACAAAAAAACAACACATGCTCAAGGTCTTTGACAGCACTGACTCTTTCCCTCCACAACAGCATGATGATGACACCCCACTCGCCTCGTTAATGACTTAAACACAATGCAAACCCGTCATCGGCCTTCAGTCGTGTTTACACTCGCGCACCTCCAGAGACCAGCGCGTTTCTTGATAGGCAATGAAAGCAGCTTGTCTCTCCTCCTCCCTCTCAGTAGGACTGGAGCAGATGGAATTATGGCTCATGCAAAAGCTGCTCGCCACTTCAGGGACGGTAAACCGGCAGGGAGAGCGGCCTCTCGCCGCACTGTAAATATTGTAATGTAGCACCACAGCATCAGAGCACAGGTGACTGAATAATTAATAGGAGCTGTGTCTTTGACAGATATACTTTGGAGGCCATTAGCTCTGCTACCTGGCCGGTGAGAGCATATTTGTCAAAAGGAAGTAATGCCGGGGAGGTGATTGATTTCCCCGCGACTGCCAGGTTAGAGGGAGCGCGCCTCTGTACATTAATATCATGTGGCATCTATTAGATAGGTGACTTCCTCAACTCGTCTAGCCTGGCTGCCTCGGCAAAGACCAGCGTATCAAAATTTAAATTGTCATCATTAATTGCGGGCGCCCGGGGGGCATCTTGGAACACCACGTGTTGTTGCAGCAGAGAACTCCCCCCACCCCCACCCCCACCACCCTTCACAGACACATACACAGATGTCCTCATGTACAGTGGACACCCGTGCACACAAGCCTGTAATGTATTCCTTTTCCTTAAATTTCATAGTGATGCCTCCGAAGTCACTTTCTATAAACCGGATTTCAGCTCTTGTAATGTGATCTCCCCTTTATCTCACCCAGTTTAAACACCCGTGCCTCGAAGTGGGAAGTCAATAAAAGTACGTTGGCGCTTTGGCACAAAGTGAGGTGCTACTCACAAAATATGACTGCTGTGAGAAGGCGGATAAAGACCGAGACCAAATTTCTTTATTGTATTTTTTTTTTTTTTATTGTTGTTTTGTTTCAGACACACTTCTAAAATGCAAAAAAAAAAAAAAAGAGAAAGAAAAAGAAAAAAGCTTAAGGAGGAAAGTATAGCCAAGATTCTTCTCTATGCAGCGCAGTTAGTTCAAACACAAATGGTCCAGCATTTGCATAGCAACCTGGAAACCCTTTCACATTTGAATAATTTCTAATTTCTATGCTTTCAGTCATGGTCAATTCACCCTATTGGCAAGTTCTGAAAAGAAAATATAACTGACAAGGCAAATAATGCCGTTATATCTACCTATTCACATCTAGATTTTACCCATTTGATAAGTCAATTGTTTTTGTCTTTGTTCGGATTCTTTCCAGGCGTCTTTCCCTCAGGTTGCTCTGTGCTTTACCTTCTCCTCTTCTCTCGCACGCTGCCACAGGAAGGAAAGGTTGGTTATCGCAGTGCTACGCCTTTTAAGAAATGCAGTCTCAGATGAAATGCGAGCCGTTATTGCTTCTCTTAAAGAGAGCAGTCGCAATATCCTGTGGCAGAGCCTCGAGTGCAGGCAGGGATGTCTCTGTGAATATCTTTGCCTTCACTCAGACTCAGACCTCGGCTCAATGAGCAAAAAATAGGGGTCAGCTTCATTATAGAAAGAGAAACACTTTCAGTATTCATTTACTTGACGTCATTATCTTGGAAATGAATCATTATGTAAAAAAAAATTACACATGTTGAATTGTGATTTTTCATTGGAATCAAAACAGGTCACATTTGCTTGTGTAGATAAAAACTGATTTTGCTGTTTGCGACTACCCTTTCGCCTTTTCAATTATTGACGTGTTTGCATGTTTGGATCGAGTGTTTTGTGTTTTTTTTTTTTTTTTCTCTCGATCATTTGCGCAAGTAACACATACAGTACGGCACCTCCAGGAGGAATCATATCACTGCCTCAAATGTCATGAGAGATGCACTCAGCCACATTAATGACAAAGTGAAATGTAATGTATGTCAGGTCCTTATGGAAATACGTTTTCCTGAGCAGATCCAATCAGAAAATGCGTGCTATTCAAACACTTGGCAGCCAGTTCAGATAGTAGCATGCCTGTCAGGATGGATTTTCTGGATCTGCACAGATGGGCCACAAGCGGCGCGGTGTTTACTGTCAACATATAGAGACGGAGCATGCACACCGGCATGTGTTTCATCACAAGAAAGAGAAATCTGATTTCGGTCTGTATGCAGGCAACACATTTTAATTCCGCGCGTTAACCCCTCTTAACTATATCCAGACACTTGGGGAAACAAGATACTCGTCATATGACTATGACTAAGCCAGATCTGTGTGATTGTCAATGCCAGATTTAGAGCGGGTCAGACAGCCCGACATCCAGCCAGCACTGTACAAATGAGCAATGAAAATGAGAAGCTGGAGGTGAAAGCAGGAGGTCATGCGCTTACAGGAGATGCATTATATTATTTAGGGCGCGATAATACTGTTGATCTCATGAACACAACAGTCTGTACAATCAAAAATCAAGAACCCTTTTGACATTACAGATAGCCAAGTCACATGGAAATTAGCTGAAATGTAATGGAGAAGCACAAAATAGATGCTGTTTATTGTTAACTGGTCTCAAAAAGCAAATAAATGTCTGGCTCCTGCCATGACTTAGATTCAAAATACCTGCAGTCCACAGACGATGCGCAGTGAGACCAAGCAGGAAGAAGGGGAGCAGGAAAAAACACGACACAGAAGCTTTGTTGTCATTGTCAGCGACAAAATCCCAAAAGTCCAATCTTGAGAATCTGTATCAGAAAGTAGAGTTAAACAAAAACTGAAAGTATGAAGTGTTGATTTGGGTCATACATGGAAACCAGGGTGGATGTAAGAACAGGGGAACAAATCGGTTGCAGCGTTTCACCAGAAAGTTAGGGTGTCCACTCCAATTGAAAGAAATAAGGAAGTGCAGTCTGTCTCGTATTATAGCTATTCTAACAGGTCTGTAGGCTGTGTGCGACTAGTCTCTACTCAAATCCAGATTTTCCAAAATTAACTTTTAGGTTTTTAAATTTTAGGTGGTCACTGACATGGTCCAAAGTTTGTTCTGATCAAAGGTTCACTGACTTTGGGCATCCTGGTTCCCCAACAGAGACACAAACCACATAACCACAATGTCTCTGAACATTTCTAGTCTATACCTACATTGAAATAAAGGCAAAATGTGTCATAGACTACATGTTATAAATTAACAAGCAAGCATCGATCTTCAACATTTGTAAACTCTTGTGTCTGTACTCCAACACACTGTAAAATTACAATATACCAAAGTACAAAGTACCATCAACAGTTTTACTACATTTAAATATAGGCTTAACTGGCTCTTAAAAATGCGTAACTATCCGTTACATAATACATGCTTCAGATTAGACTATGTGCTACACCATTATCCAATTAGTTATATATTAATATGCTTTAACGAGATGTACAGTAGTGTGTAGGAGGAAGGCAGAAAGGTGGAGTAGTTAAAGAGGCTGTCCATCAACCACACTCGGCGTCAAGGTTCTGTGTGGGCCACCAGACACCTGAACGCAACGTCCTCAGCCAGAGCACTGAGCGAACACCAGCTGCTGTAAGAGGACCTCTGACCTCCCTGTGCAAGAGTGGATGAAACTGTAAAAGTAGCATTATTATTATTATTATTATTATTATTATTATTATTATTATCTGTAAATGTGATTATATCACTTCACTTTAACTAAAGGAAATGTTGTGATTGTTCCTGCAATTAATTCCATAATGGGCTACGAGTTCTGTTAATTGCCAAACCTGTCACCGACAAAATGAGCACAAAAGCATAACATTGGCAGAAACTGAGTATAATAGTAAGATCATGAACTCATTAGTGTCTGACCTAAAACTATGTGTTCACTACCTTAGAATAAGCTTTTTTTATATTTACAGAGGGAGCATGTTGCACTGCCGTGTTTCTACAGTAGACCCAAATGCTGGCTCTAAAGAGGGGCCTTTCACCTTTTCAGCTATTTTGGGCCACAGGAGGGGAGGGTGTGATAAGGGGTGTTCAGCTGTTTGCTGTTTACTCATCACTAGAGGCCAATAAATCCCACACAAACCTGCACTGAAACTCAATACCTTTCTATGGTGCAATCATGTGCTAACAAGTTAGCTGTATTCATTTTGTACGATGATAATCGGTCAAATGTTGAGTTTCTAGTGTGTGTTGCTGCCCCCAAGGTAGCCTAAATAAATAAATAAGTCCAGGTCTACACATGGATGTGGAGCCAGGAGGAGCATGGCTTAGCTTAGCAAAAAGCTGGAAGATAACTATTTCATTACAAACAACAGTTTAGTCATCCAACTATACATTGTTTAGTTTACCTTGCAATGTCACAGCTCTCTGCCGTCTCTGCCGGTAGGTGCATTTTTCAACGTTCAGTCTTTATGCTAAGCTAAGTTAATCACGTTCTAGTTCAGGCTCCATGCTGAATGTACAGATATTGTAGTGGTTTTAATCTTCTGATAACACTTCTGATCAGAAAAACAAATTAGCCTACTGTAAGTTTATTTCCCCAAAACGTCAAACTATCCCTATTAACTGATAAAGTCTGTCTTTCAGATGAGGGTTAGCTGAACCATTAATAGGTGGCACCTGCAACTGCACAAACATACTGTTGCTATGGTAAACAGAACTTTAATTTACATTTTGGATCTATATTTGAAGTGGCCTGTTTTTAACCGAAACTGCCAGCCAATCGGAAACAAGTATTAACAGTGGCCACTGTACATGGGCTGTTATCTGAATGGCGCTGAGGGAACATTTGGCACCCATGGTTGGATGTACAGCCAATTCTGAATGGAAAATTTGTGAGATAAGCTGATCAAGTCTGCACATCAACTGGAGCCCTCGGGGTCGTTTCAGGTCCATGACCAGTCAGTGAACCAGAACTCTGCCTCCGTTCAGCTGAATTTCTGACCCACGGCACCAGAGACGCGAGATAGCCAATGAAGATGAATCAGTGGGCTTTCTGGTGGGGTCATTCTCTGTTGCTGCAATTCTGCTTAAAACCAAATGGTGTTTAGCAGACAGAGCAGGGCTGGCTTGGAGTGATAGGCTCTGAAGATCTTCGGGGATAGCAGTGGAGATAGAAGTATCCAACAACAAGCACTGGGCACCTGAGTCTTTCTGATAATGCAAGCACTGCTGAAACTGGACGCGGCTCAAACATTCCTTGAGCCTTTTTGATTCCAATTTTTTTTTTCTTTCCCTCTCTCTTAGCTGTCAAATTTCCCATTAGTATTTCTACATAGCATCTCACCTGTAAAGTTACTGAACCTGCACTTTTTAAAAAAAAAAGGTTTCTGGTAGAAGATTCTTTAAAGCCTCACCTTCTTTCGTATCTTATACTGGTTAAAATACTCATGCTTAAAGGGTCATGTCACCCAATTCACACACACACACACACACACACACACACACACACACACAAAACATCTTCACCTAGCCTTGGTGGTATCTAGCAATGAAAATGCTTTCCAGAAACAATCTCTCCACTGTTCAGGACATTCCTGTGTCAACGCGTCACTTGCACTAATAAACATGCGTTGTCTGGTTATACACCAAAAGGATTCGGAAACATCATGGTTTTGCGTAAAATGACCGCTACCTTAAAACAATCACTAATGACTTCACACAGGACTCAGACTATGGTTGGCCTGAGTGACGGCCCCATGAATGAACCACCAATGAAACACCAAGACCAGAGACGGTGGACCAAAATCAGCAATATCAGTGGATAAAGTTCTATTCAGGATGAATGGGAGGAAGAGGCAAACTCAGACAACTTGACAAAGAACAAGCTCAAGACTGATTTTCGGATGTATATATTTCTTTACGGCATTCTGTGGACAGCAAAGGAAGAATTTCATTGCATAATTGAGAACATGTGCCTTCACTGTGCATATGCAGTAAACACTTTGAATCTCGAATCTTGAATCGCAGTGGAAAAAATATTGTTTGCTTCCTTGTGCCTGGCGGTTTGGACGCCGTTTTGCGTTGTAACTTAAACGTTTTGTTCGAAGGACGCACAGACTGATCTTGTCTCATCCCAACCGCGCGGTCTCACTCTTACCATGCGGCCCACCAAAGCATCGTGATTCATCCGCGCCGCAGCCTCGGTGCTTTGTTTGTGGCGTTTTGCTTGGCGTTTTATCTCTCCTTCCCTCCTTCAGTGGAAATATGATACAGCCTTGATTGAGTTCATTAGTACCGTCAGAGCGGCGCGAGGAAGCTCCGCGCTTCGGTGGGAAGAAAGAGATAGCGGTTGAATTTTTGAACGATGTGAGAGTCAAATTAACTTCTTCACCCGCGCATTTAATGTTGGTAAACAACACACTGCTCCGACGTGCGTGGTGGAGAGTATCTGCTTGTGAGTTTTCCGTGCACAACGGAAAAGCTTCCTGTGATGCGATTGATGTCATGTTGCACGTGGCTTGAACTTCCTGTCTTCACTTCCTTCGTCAGTTTTTTTTCTTGTTCTAATTTAGACTTTTTCACGAAGCTGTTTTACATTTTATTGGGATGCCTTCTTCTGTTTGCACACACCAGCACGGACTTGTCTGATGGCCGTGTGTGTCTGCCTGTTGAGGGATGCATGCTCAGACACGGATCCCGTCTCTGTTTGCAGGGTCTCTCTGTCACTGTATTTCCATGTTTCTTTGTGCACATGCACGTGCGGCTCTGGGAGTTAGCCTACCCGTGTTCGCCCTCCTGTGTGCACGCGAGCGTGTGTGTTTGAAAAACGGCCGCCGCTGTAGGCGTGTTGGCGGCGGGATGGGTAAAACGCAGAGGTCAGCCATCACTTTGAAACATGCTGGTCCTTATCTCTGTCACGAGGCCTAATAGAGTAATGAATCAACATAAAGCCTGGGACTCTCCTGACTGGTCCACTGCCTTCTCCACCAACACTTGTGCTTCACTTCGTCTGCACTTACTGCCTCTGTAAGCATCTTTTGCCCCGCGCCGTTGTTTATGGGTGGTTTTCAGAAAGTGCCTGAATTGTGACTACTGTCAGAGGTGTATTTACACATGAGCAGCCCCGCCGGCTCATCTTCCACCGCCACTGTGAAATAACCCCGGACAAATGGGATGGAGGGCCCTTTCGAAGGGAAGGTAATAAGGCACAAAAGGGGTAGCAGGAAAGTTGCGATCACCTTTTGATCTCATCTCATGACTAGAGCCAGATCACTGACTACATTCATTACGAGCTTTGTGAGTTATGATAGAGAAAGGGGGGAAAAATATGATTCACAGCAGAAGGAAAGTTTTTCTTTTTTTTTAAATGAGACACTGGGCGTCCACAAAGGATAGATGAAGCCCGGTCGATGCTTTCAATTGGCTCTCGTGTGAGACTTATTACGTGTTCAAAGCTCCCAATAGGTGCCATTTAGCCTTTAGAGGAAAGAAAATGAGAGTTTTCTTTCAGTGACAGCTCCACTGTCTCACTGTATCTGTAATTAGCCCATTTATTATGATTGTTGACGTGATGTAGGCTACAGCGTTTCAATCAGTTTTCCTCCTTTATTGATAGCGACAGCGAGTCCGGCCTTGATGTTCACAAAGTGCGAAGCTTCATACCAAGAACTGCAAATGACGATTGCATAAGCATGCAAGTTGAGACATGAGATGAGTCCCTCGTGCTCATTTTGACGCATTTTATTAAGGCAAACATTTATGTTGATACCCATGCTTGAGCATCCAAGAGCCATATAGAAGTGGCAGTTTTTTTTTCTCCAAATGGTCGTTTCTCTAAACATCTCCACCAGTCATAACTTAGCAACAGCAACTTAGCACAGCAAGCCAAACTGTGGATTACATGTCATATGAGTAATAATAGGGTTCTTCAACGTTTTTTTTGGCCAATGACTCCTTAGCTGACAGAGATGCTGTAGCATGGCTAATGTTAGGCAAGTTGGCCTCACCCTTTGAGATAACTGTGGTGTTTCCTGAGGTGGAGGGTATGTCACAATCAGTTCTACATTCGGATAATAATTCAGCTAACTAGTCATCATGTTTCAATAATAGTTAGCTGACTGGTTTGCCTTTTGGACAGTGATTTAGTATACAGTTAGAGTAGCTTGCTCACATGATTCCACTGGGGTAGACTATCATCACTGCTGTGTAAATAAATGTTTTTTTGCAGATGTATCTTTGCCCTTTTTTTGGATTCATGTTGAAAAGTACATTTAGACACATTTACATTGGTATTAAACACAACTTCATGTAACTCTAAGGACCCCCAAGGGTGGTCCCACTGTTGAAGACCCAGGATTTACAGCTTTTGGATTGGGATATGTTCTTTTAAGCCTTTTTCTGAGGAAAAGCGCAGAGCAAAAGCGTAACTACTACAGTAATGTTGTGTTTATCTGCTCCAAGTTAAGCGGCAATCACTAAAGCATGTCTGGCTAAATCCTACGGTGGTAACCATGCACTACAGGGATATGAAACAGTAACTGAGGGGGGAGGGGCATACACAGTGTGTTATGTAACATGATTTGTCCACCATTTGGAATCTACTGTAAATGTAAGCAGTATGTGCAAATTGTAATTGTGAAGCAAGGCCCTGATGCACTCATTAATGTCTTTATTGTCACTGTGCATAACACTGGCGGACTCAGCATGTTTGAGGGGCAGGGGCAAACATAAATAAAAGGGGCACCGGCTGTATGTGGCGGGGCACCAGAGCACAGAAAGTCGTGACATATTTATTGTGACAGAAATGAATAAATAAATAAAACAGGTATTAGAAACCTCTTGAATTTATCTTTAATTTTTTTTTGTTTTAATTGCAGGCTGTATCCACGCTACCAGACAGACGGGCCCCAGGCTTTTGACTCAGGCAAGCCACCACTAATTTGACATGACATTTAAAATAATTAGATACATAGAAAATATGCAACGCAGGCGAAATAATTAACATTAATTGAAATGGAAAAATAGCTGCTCAAATTTGAAACGAGCTACTCCAGAATCACTCAGAACCAGCAACAAATGGTTTAGGGTTAGGGCTCTATTTTAATTTTATTAATTGTGCATTGTGCTAAAATATGAAGACACAGATACAAATGAAAGCACGGAAGCATAACACTCATCAGCAGTGTGGGTCAAGAGTGAAGCCCAAACCTCCTGCACCTCCTGTGTGGTGATTATTCAATACACACTCTATGAACATGTCCCATGGTCGTGGTATTTCAGAATGCTAAATGCACTGAGTCTTGATGAAAGAAACCAAACAGGAAATGACCCAGAGTTTCTTTAAACTGCATAAGCCAGATCAGATTGTAACCTAAGTCACATATACTGTACGTACTTTATCCCTAAAGTACTGATTCTCATATGGCTCTGACATCTGTTCACTCTGATCTTGGATATTAGCCCCAAGGGGTTCAACAGATCTACTTCATACCAGAGTAATATACCATCAGCTTTATACTGACATGCTTCTCATTCTATTACTTTACCTCCACTGCTGTGCTTTGTATGAGGATCTTTTTGGTTCATATAACGCACGAGGACGTGCGCTTCTTTCTAGCCCTCCCATCTTTTTTTGATGTCATGGCACGCGTTGAGCACGTCTTTACTCACTCAATCTGCATGATAACGCTTTTATGATACGGGCTTGCATCTAAAAGTAAACCTCGGCACAAATTGGCCAGGTTACCAGCGTTCAAAGAGAATACATTAATCAATTTCCACTCGCTTTGAAATGCAGGTTTTCTGTTTGAATTCTGTGGGCTGAATTTCAGTTCTTTTTCAAGCCCAGTCTCTTTTTTCTTTTTCTTTCATTCTCAGTCCCTTTATCTTCCTGATATTTTAGTCAGTCAGCATTTCTGCTCGGTTTTATCCTGCACAGATTATTTTCTCTCCTAATGCCATGTATTGCATGGAGATAATCATACATATAGGGTCACATCTGGAGATGTGAGACATTACGTTTATGATAAAGTTGAATGTCATAGCAAATAACTAATTAAAACATCTGTCTTTACTGACATTTTCAGCCTTTTAATTTGCTCTAATCAATATTTCCACATTAATAATGGATCAAATGACAACGTGTAATGTGAAAGGTGTCGCTCAGAGTGATGAACCCACAGAGAATTAACATCTAATTGTGCAGTTTCTCTAAAATGCAAAACTTCCCCTAAGTCATTATTTTGTGTTTTTGTGGGTTTTTGTTCAAATTTTACACCCTGACACCATTTTGACACCATGTCTACGCCAGATAACAGAAGCGACGTAAACAGAAGCTTAACTGGAGCATATATTGTCGGGGCGTTCTAACACGTTTCTTTAGACTGGCAAGTAACATTTAAAGGTGTCTGTTTTACTGAAACATATCTGTAGTGTAAATAATGACATCCCAAACTCTAACAGCGTGAGAGCCACAAGTGAAGATCATAATATAGCGGTCTTATTTTGACCGACTGTTTTCTTGCTTTGCTGTCAGTCTAGCGTCTGTCAATTGTTGTTATTGTAACGACTCTGCATTACTGTTAGGAGATGATCCCCCCCCCAGTGGACGTCTGTCTCTATGCACTACATCAGCTGACATCTTGGACCATCATCCCGTTACATTTGCATAGAAATAGATGACATATATAAGATAAATGGATAAAAAAAAAAAAAAGGTTTGAACTAAGCATCGAGAAAAGGGGAAACACTGCCCCCTATTCATGTGAAGCAGGTGGCTGGAAATTACAAACAGCTCCATTTAAAGAAGAGAATGATGGTGTCATGGGTGCAGTATTGTCACAATCCAAAAATGCATTACAGACAGGCACCATTCGTCTTATCCTCCCCTTCCTTCCAGACTTGCCTCGCCCTTCGCTGCTCGATGCTCACGATCGCTGTGGTGCCTTCTAAGAAGAATCAGGGAGATTTCTTAACGTGAGGTTGATGCTTACAGTGGCGCCACTTAGCCCCTGTCAAACCCAGCAAGGCCTTTGAGAGGAGAATACAATGCGTCTTGTTTGATTGTTTTGTTTCGCCTCTCCGTCTAACTCAGAAGAGGCATGCAGTTTGGCACGCACGTCCGTTGGCTTTTCTCTGTGGAGCAGACACGTATAAATCCTTTTACATGCAATCCTGCCAAACTACCCTGTAGGCAGGCTTTGCATTTGAAATGTACAATTAGTTATCCCTGTTTGGTTTCAATGCAACATTTCTGAGACATCGAGCCCCGGGGGCAACACGCGGAGAATGGCGGCAGCGACCCCACATAGTACCTCCTCGTTGTTTATTCTCCGTCTCGGCCCCTTCGTCTGTCTCGCTTTTCCCCTTTCATTCTTATTTCCTCTCCATTTTTCATTCTCCCTCTTGTTTATCCCGAGATTAACTGGAACGCTTGAGTCGGGGAGGGAGGCGCGTCTGCAGTCGTGTCTTTATTGAGGCTTCATTCACTGCAGTATGTGTTTTGGCCGCCGCCTAAACACGCTCCCTGAGCTCCCCGGTCAGGGTTGAGGGAGTATATGGGATAAACTGAGGTACTTCATCTAATCAGCAGGGCCAGCGGCGCGCTTTAATGCCAGCTGTTGGACAGTCACGGGTGGGGGCAAAAATCTGCTTGTACTACCTGGTTCTAGCAGTGACCCCCAGCATGCCCCACGCTGTGCCTAATCTACAAAGACATTAATACAGGCAGGGCTGACTCACAACGAGGCTGTTCGGGGAGGCTTTTTAATCTCGCTAAGTGTTCTGCTGGCAAATGAAGAGCTTTTTTTTTTTGCGAACTCCCCATGAAGGATTAAAATCTAGTTCAACATGCTAAATGCTCATGTTCAGCGGATGCATTTTTAGCCCTTTTTTTAGCGACTTCGCATTTTCTCCATCCTCCTACAAGGCCTGAAGATGTTGGAGCGCTTTAATAGCAGGAAAATATGCATGGAAATTCCTCCGAGAAGCATGTTTGATGACATTTTTTTCTGCCAATAGCCAGACTTCTATATCAAGGCCAAAAGAGGTTTGTTAAGGTCAGGCGGAGCCACCTACACATCTCTGACAAGCACAGATTGGAGAAACAAAAATAATTGTGTGGTTAGTGCTCACCATAGCTTAGCTGATGATTTACATTACTGAAATAACACAACAGCTTTGAAGAGAATGTCCCACTTCCTCCCTGAAACTAAAAAAAATACTGAATTCTGCCGAAGGTGCTGTAGTATGAATGCAAAGCAAAAGCATTATTTGTATGTGTTTAAGCACAGGAACACTTTTGTGTCTTCATTCTTAACATGTGTAAACTTCAGCTGCCATAAATAAACAACAACAAAAAAAAAAACATTCTGACTTCTGTATGGTTGAGCCACTGTAAAAATGTTTAGATTGTTCAGCCACAGGGATTTCCCAACAAGTCATTCAATCTGCGAGGGCCCTCAAGCAGGCTTTGTGTAGACTTCCAGAGGGTTCACTCATTGCAATACAGACATAACATAGGTTTTCCACTGCCGGTGGAAAAAACATGAATGTGTAAAACAATGACTTTATCAAACTTTACTTGAATCATATATTCTGGGAGAAAAACATTACCTCACGATACAGAAATATGTAGACACACAGGCTACAGAGGTCATCAACATGTCTTAATCTAGTCTTTGAGCCTGGCTTTCAGAGGGGAACTACAAGTCATCATCACACAGGGCATTGTTGCCCTATTTCTCTTTTTGTGTATAAAGCATGAGGAGAAGTCTAGGTGACCTGTCAGAGCACTTCATAGGTGTTGTGCATTTACTCGCGACACTAATGTTTGCTCATCCACTATTAAGTCACGGCAATTGGCTCACAGATCGAGAGGTAAGAACGCCACGTCTGCAACACCAAGTTCAACACATCCTCATACCTGAACGACCCGCTCACTCCATGAATGTAAAACATGAATGTTGCAGCGTGCCAGTGACAGACATACTGGACCTTCATCGTATCTTCACTTTCTGGTCAGGTTTAGCCACTAAAACTACTTAATGTACGTGACACAACCTCACATACATTTAGCAGGTGCTTTTTGTCCAAAGCAACTTAGAGTAATTACATACACTGATGGCGGTGGCTGCCATGCAAGGTGCCGACCAGCACATCAGGAGCAGTTTGGGGTTCAGTATCTTGCCCAAGGACACTTTTACATGCAGACCAGGTGAATCGAACCACACACTAAAAAATGTTGGGTTATTTTGGTAACCCAATATATGGTTAAATTGTTGGGTTATTTTAACCCAACTATTGGGTCAAAGAAGCGATAAATTGCGCAACCCAACAGTTGGGTTAAAAATAACCCAACATTGTAGTTAGCATAACCCAACTTTTGGGTTAAATATTCAACCCAAAAGTTGGGTCGAAAAAAATAACCCAACCTGTTGGGTTAAAATAACCCAAAAAAGGGGTTCGTCCTTATTCGACCCAGCAATTGGGTTAAAATTGGGTTATTTTTTAACCCAACTGTTTTTAGTGTGCAGCGACCTTCCGATAACAAGACGCTGGCTCTACCCCTGAGCCACAGCCACCCACATAACGGACATTATAGTAAGTTAAAACAATGTTTAATTGTGGTTTCACACTGGACGCTAACAGTTATTCTTTGCTTGTTTCCCCCAGTTTCCTTCCATCATGGACTTTTCTCTCTTTTGTTGCGTCTTTACCAGACTTCCCCCTTCACAGCTGTAATAAATTTGTCCCAGCCAAACAAAACCAGTAAATAGGGGTCATAATAAGCTGCTTTCACTGTTGACCTACATGGTCCTTTTTCTGAAGTTTTTTTCAAATGCATTACAGCAAAAAATGACACAATGTTCGTATCTTTTTATATCTGAGTAACGCGTTCATATTTTTTAACATCCCGTAAGTGGTCCAGGCGAAACGTTGTTGTGTCATTTTGTCATTTTACATCCTTCAAAGGTCTGGCGGTAAAAGTTCCCTCGTCTGAAGTGCTTGTGATGACGGACGTCAAGTAGGTGTAAAGTTTTATTTTATTCTTCTTCTCAGTTCACCGACGAAAACTGCCGTTCCATTGCCCCTCATTTTCGACGCCACTCACACACACGGCAAAGTAGAGAATGTAACCACTCATGCTTAACTGTATCGACTGCATGCTTTCTGCTCACATTTCCTCAAGGATACTTAGCGTATTCATGGCCTCTTATCCACACGGAAAAACACATCAGGAAGGAAATGAAGCTGACTGAGGGTAAAAAAAAAAAAAAAAAAAAGAAGAAGAAGAAGAAGAGGCAGTATTTCCCTTATTTCTTATCAACAGTCGACAATGGGCAGAGTCAATGAACAAATCCTTAACTGAGCAGTGGTGGAGCTCCCCAGCTCAGATTCCATTGTGTCTGACTGAGTGAGCAGCAGATATTAAACATTATTGAATCTTTGCAAAGACCTGGACTGTGGGGTTTGGAAATTTGATACAGCTGATGAAAGCCGCGCCGAAAATTGGGGGGGAAGTGCTTCAAATGTTTCAAATCTCTGGGTTGAAATGAATCTGGTTTTATCAGGTCACTGAAGCTTTTCCACAGCAATCAGAGAAAAAAGGGCCTTGAACCGAAATCAAAGAGGATCACAGAGCCTCACCGAAAGCAGAACTTTAAGACGCATTTCTAAAAGCTGATATCCTTTTCTAAAATAATCTTCTCGACAACATTAAACTAAAATTTAACCTTTAGTGTGATTCTAAGGGGAAAATACCATCCCTTTTATACATCGGTCGAAAACTGTGGAAACAGAGAGAGTGAGCGAAATGCTGGGTAATTGGTCTGAGGTTGAAAGGAAGCGGGTCCAGAAGCGAGCACATACGTTGCTTTAATGAATCAGACGTGATGAAAGGCAAGCGCGCTTTCAAAGACATACATATTTTAATTGGAGTTTTCTGAAGCGGCTTTCATCTCCTCCTCTGCGTATTCATGCTCTTTCGTTAGAGTGCCACAAACTTATCCCGCAAGGTGTGTCGTGTTGACAGGAATCCTGTTACCGCAGAGAGAGGCACGTGGAATCTAGCTAATCTTTGCGCATTAACGCAGAGTAAATAAACATGTTTTATTTATTACATGTGGATTAAACTTTAAATTACTTGTTTTAATTTTCAGACCCCCTGATAAACACCAGTTCTTCCAACTAGAGGTCTTTTGACTTGAAACGATGAGTTGGCTGGACCTGCTGTACAAAGATCTATCAGCTTATTAATGGGACGTAATTGGCAACTTCCCAGCATGCTTCGTTTGAGTCAAAACTCTCCCCTCCCACCCTTCTATTCCAAGAAAACACATGTGATGACAACTTGCTTAAAAGTTGTGAATTGTTTTTTAATGTGCTACATTTTGAGATAAGTCATGCTTGTTCACTTGTATAATAATGGAAACATGACCAGCCATGATGAAGATAAGTTCTGAACCAAACACTTTATCCTCTATATTTTAAAATGATGAAGTGGGAGTAGTTTCATCTTTGTACCAATGCTATAAGAAAATAGCTTCAACAGGGGCAACTACAGGCCACCGGGACAAGATAATCTGCAATGCAGCGGCAGACTGTTAATAAGGTGCACTGGAGTGCTGCCCCCATATAGAGGTATAACACGCTATTAATACTGCGCCGGCTAAATGAAAAGCTGACGAAAGGCCTATAACTTTTGAAAATCATGTGACCCGAGGCTGCCTTCTACAAAGTAGAAGGCAGCCTCTACAAAGTACTTTTTATTCTACTTTCTACTTTATTTTCCTTGGCGTTGACTGGAGGAAAAAAGAGGATAAAGGAACTTGGATCGGACCAACCCCGATCCAACAGTCAACAGCAGGCGAGTGATCTAGGACAAGGACGGGATCATCTTGAGTAAGTATTTTCAGACACCGTTACTCTTCAAGATGCTCATCACCACACCCACGACCACAGCGGTAGAGTTGAGAGGTGCCTCTCCACCCTGAAGAGAGTTAAAACACCATGACCCAAGACAGGCTGAGTGCGCTGGCAGTGCTGGCAACAGAGAACGGCCTGGTGACTGAGATGAATGACTTTAACCAGAAAGTGGTTGAAAAATAAGCTGTTCCGAAAAAAGAAAGGAGGGCAAAGGTTATGTTCAAAACCCCTCAGATCCAACGGTCTTAGACGCTCCATAAAGGTCTCGTGATAATTTATTTTATACCACCCTGTGACATTTTGAGCGAAAATTCTTCCAAAGACCAACAACAAAAAAAAAAACACCTCTTCAGATACCTATGAGGCTACATCAGCCAGCGCCGACAGGCACCCTGGGATATAAGACATACAGTAGATTCCAAACTGTTTAAACATCCTTGTCAATCCGGTCAATCGACCAGTTGTGCGTGTGGATTCATGATACGCCCTGTGTCCTCTGATTGTTCTGTTTTTGATGTTGCATGCACATCTCATGGGTTACATTTATTCAGGCACCCTGGGATATAAGACATACAGTAGATTCCAAACTGTATAAACATCCTTGTCAATCCGGTCGATCGACCAGTTGTGCGTGTGGATTCATGATACGCCCTGTGTCCTCTGATTGTTCTCATTTTGACGTTGCATGCACATCTCATGGGTTACATTTATTCTTTTCCTCCATCTCTCAATTCTTTCGGTTGCTTCTTGGCATCACTTTACATTATTCCGGGACATGTCTGATGCACTACTTAAGCAGACACTCACATTTTGATTAAGCTTCAGGTACCGCACAAGGTCTGTCGTCTTATGGATACACTGTACAGCTTTGTACATATTCGTGTGTGTGTGTGCGTGTGTGTGCTTATGCTGTATTCTGTAGCGACTTCATTGTGGATGTTTATTATGCATTAGGCCTGCATGTTTTTTTTTGTTTTTTTTCTATACAGAGTTTTTGTTACCAACATGCTGAGAATGTTATTTGGTATGATGGATGTATCCAATATGTATAATGTTTCTATGGAATCCATTGTGTGTATTAAATCCGAGGGAGCCTATGTGGACCAGGTGATGTAGCCTCACAGATGTTTGAAGGGGTGTGTTTTATGTGTTGTTGTCTGAGGTAGAGGTTTGGCTCAAAATGTCACAAGGACGTACACAATAAATGATTGTGGGAGCATTATGAAGCAGTGTTACTGGCCAGTGTTACGATTTGTTCATGAGCAGTGAAGTGCTGCTCTTTGCCCAGGGCTCTACACTGCCCTGTTAGGAGCACATGTAAAAAAGGTTCCGAGCCATCTAAATATTAGGTGCACATTTTTTTTTTTTTTCCTAAATGGAGATGTAACATTTTTCCTAAGATAGCTCTACATTTTAATTTGGTCTCTTTTTTTATTTGAAAATGTAAAAATGTAACTTCCTGAATTATGTACGTATATAAAGAAACTCTGAGCTCACAGGTGTCCTTAACGGCTCTGTAAGGACACTCCCACACAGAGTTTAATATCCTGCAACTCCCCTCCAGTTAGTAGTTAGAACTGAAGGAGCCTCTCGGATAAGAGGTGAAAAGTCTTCAAGAAACTGAAACTGCCTACGATACAGCACATAGAATAAGTTCCCCAACCTAGATATTTTAGGGGGACTCATATGTAGATGAAGTATTTGCAGCTTTGGATTTCCCAGCGAAAGAAACTGACAGATTTTGTTGCATCAATTCCAGAGGAACTGAATTGTTAAATTATGTCAATAATTTAAAACTGAAATAAAGACTTTTCAACATTCAACTGTAAGAATCCCAATTTGATCTAAATAAAACACTTGGTTGTATTAATAAGTGGGCAGGTTTTGTTACTTACTGATCTAGTGGAAAGAATGCCGGTTTTTGTACCGTATCAAATCCTGATGAACCGACTCTTCACTGCAAAGTTGAGAGTGATGGAAACCAGGTGAAGAAAGCATAAACTGACAAGTTTCCAGTTTTTCCACCATTACCTGGGGATAGTGACCGGGGAAAACCGTCCCTCTTCCTGTCTTGGTTGCATAACGACAGACGTGCTTCCTTTGAAACATCATTTGGCCTTTGTTTTCCTGGGAAAAAGTCAGCCCAGTGGCAGAATGAATATCATAGTGAAAGTGAAAACTTAGAGTAAAGCAATCTATAACTGGATGATTCAATTTTTCTACAGCCATTGCACTGTGCATTGAGTATTTACTTCAGAATGATGAGTTACAGCAGCAGGGTTGTCTGTTGCAAATGTATGTTCAACTGAATTCATATCAAGTTTCTTCTTTAAAAGTTTGTGCTGGATCATTACAAAATAAACTCAACCTGTCTTCTTTAATCCAGTCAATTTACAAGTTCAAGGCAGTTCAGACACCAACTTTAAGTTAAAACTAGTAGGGTTTTTTTTACACTAAGATTAAAAAGGGGCAATTTTTGGGACTAGATGATGGTTTGACACTGTATTTCTCATTCTGTGTATCCAGCAGGAGTGGAAGAAATTCAGTTGAACATCATGATGTGAAGGTGTAGAAGTAGTCTGCGCGCATGTAACAGAGAAAGAACTACCATTAAGCTTTTGTGGAATCTCAACTCTTCATTTGACCCCCGCTATCATCTTCCTCCGCAGTCTTTCAATGGTGATAGTAAGTGCCATTTCTCCATTCATGCAAAGGCTACGGCTAATAAAGGTGCACAGTGGAGCAGCAGTAATGACGGCAAATGATTCATTTTCATCAGCGGAAGTGCCTGCTCTCACTGAAAGAGCTTGAGGAAAACATTCAGCAGTTGCTTGTGAAGTGTGATTTCTTGAACGTCGCAGTTCAAAATAAATGAAATTGGTCACACTTTAATCTTATTTAAGCACTAATCTGTGTTGCTGTAAAATGTGCTCTGATTCTACCGAGAGGCATTAGTTTGCAATTACTGCAGCTTGTTCGAGCGGGAGAGCTTTTGAGCTAAAGTGAATGTTTTTTTTATTTTTTATTTTTTTTTAACCTCAACATTTTTGTGGGCCAATGTAAAAGTTCCCTCCCTTTTATTTTCACGTCCTCCATTAGTAAAAAAAAAATCTCATTTGGCTGGAGGAGGTCGATTCATCCTTGTGTAAAAAAAAAGAAAGAAGTGAAGCTGTTTTTAATCCTTTACAAGCCTGGAAGGTCCCGCTGAGATACAACATCGCTTCTCCCAGGTAGTCCTGGTCAAGATGGCAGCAGAAGAAGTTTCACATGCAAACAGTTTCGCATGTTAGGGAACACACAATACATTAAAGCAAAAGAAGGGAGTCATAAAGGGCCACACCATCGATAACCGTAATGCATTCCATCTTAAGTCAAGGATTATGTAAATCAGCAACAGGAATCCTCCAGGGCCGTCTGGAAAAGAGAAGAGCTTCGAAGTTAATGCTATTTTGCAGCTCATGCCACACCAAGGCTGCATAAAAAAATAAGTATTGTATGTAAGCAACATATAGATACTCATCACCAAATGTAGAATAGCATAAAATACCTTTTTTTAACACATGTGAAAGTCTAATAAGCCTAAATCAACAGATATTTCAGAAGCCGTGGATGAAAACTGAATTCTAAAACATTATTGAAGCAGTATGTTCGCTTTTTTTTTACTCAGAATGCAAAATAACCTTTTACAAGCACGACTTAGAATTGACCCGTGGTTTTTGCTCATAAATGGTCCAACAAATTCAAATTTCTGTCCGCTTAAAACGATGATAACTAAACGCGAACACATGGTCGACCTCCACTGGCATCGCAGAGCAGCGTTTATGTGAACAGAACTGTGTTTCACCTGATGAGCCGATGAATTAAACTAAATTGTTGTGACGCTCAGTCCGTTGTGTTGCTGTGGTCTTGATTTTTTTTTCACCCAGCTCTTGGCGAAAAAGGCAAAACATGTCAAACCGCTCTCTTAAATTCAACGCGTAGATGAAGAATCACGGTAATGTTACTTCAGCCTCGGTCAGGTTTACAGCTCCCGCTGGTTGCATCAACATATTGCACATAACTTTGTATTTTTCAGCCAATAGCATTTTAACATGACACAATTTAAAATGACTGCTCTCTTCAAGAAAATCTGCGTCAGTACAGTAATACGGAGACAGATAGTCGAATAGATAAATAATAGATTAAAGTGCTTCGCTGAATTTCGCCGCTCGGCCGGTGCGGTCGGGATGACGACCGGCATACTCAGCGAGGGCAGGCTGAGGTCGCCTGCGCTCGCCGCTGCTCGTTCTCCCCACCTCACCCCATTTGTTGCTGCCAGATTGACACGAGGCTGTGTGTGCGTGTCAAGCTGCGCCCGAGGGCTGAGGCGGAGGTGTTGATCAGTGAACTGAAGCTCTGTGACTCATCTCTCGACTATGACGAGCTTCGCTGAACAGCTCAGCAACTCTGCCCTCACGCCCAGGGACAGATACCATCCGGGTCGAGTCCTCGTCTAAACCCCCGAACACCGCCTGGTTAGCAGTGGCAACGGTTATTTCCATAAACGTGACATTCGAACTTGCGACGAATACATCCGTTGTATTTTACATGCTGCTTTTCAATGCAAGCTTGTGCAGAGGGGAAATTCCTCTTGGACAGTTTAAGATATTTTAATCCTAAATCATTCTTTAATCTTTTTTTTTTTTTCTTTTTTTGATAATCAGAAATGTTGTTATTGTGACGGTCGGAGGTCAGTTCTGCACATCAGAAAGTATTTTTGGATGAGCAAAGAGAAGATTGTTAGGAGTGATGTGAATATGTATCACGGAAATAATTTGGTATTTTGTTAAAAATCCATCTTTGAAACAGCCTGAGTGCCAGAGAACAGTTCACCCTGCACCAAGAACACCGAGCCTTTTATTTAGAAGTGCTGTGAGTGTGTGACGCTCCATCATTTATCATTATGGAAACATAAATTACCGTAAGGCTCCATATGTCCCCCTTCCTGCTGCAAGATAACGACATAAAACCTGACTTATAATGAAAGTATGATTTTTTTTAAGGGACAATTATGCTATGGCTCCACGCTGTGCTAAGTACAAATTAATTCTTTACAACTCTATTAGTCAGTGTGAGACTAAGCTTCCTGCCAGGCTCGCCGCATGGTTAAATTCACTTTTGACAGTTATTTGACAGTCTTGGCTATTGTGGGTCCCCCAGAGTGAAAATGGGTCCTTGGATGGATGAAAGTTAATGAGAACTTATTACATCTTTTTTTTAAAATATGTATTTTTATCATGCTTACATTTCAGACTTGCTCCAGATTACAGCTCCGTTGTTAACGATTAGAAGTTTTTTCCTTCACTGCTGAATTCCACATAGAACATTGAACTTTTCCAATTGACAGAACTTTCTTTCCACAGAGTTTTAATACATTACTTTAAACATTCAAACTTTAAACATTACTTTGTAATCTTATCTTGCAAAAATGCAACCAAATAGTCAGAATAAATGTTGACAACGTCCATTTCTGCAAACCACAGACAGGCTGAAACTTTGTTTGACATGTTGAAACTTTACTTTTCTTTTTGTTATTTTTTATTTTTTATTTTATGTTTTGACATCACCAAGCATATGGTCTGTTTGGGTTTAGCCACAGCTTGGTTAAGGTAAGAGAAAAGATCACGTTTTGGCTTACCTTGTTCTGTCGCCGCAAACACGGCTACAACATGTGGCCACGTCTTGTCAAAAATATACAGTTTTGCCGCCACTAAAACATTCAGAAATTCTCCCTCCGCAACCCAGTCTCTAGAATATTGCAAATGAAGTGTATGCAGAAAAATGTCCACTTCTTTAGGTTCAATTTCAAATCTTTCATTGTCACAAGTGACAACGCCGTGCTTTTGGTTTGGTCAGGTTTAGGAAAAGATCTTGATTTGGCTTAATATACCTGATTTTGTCACCACAAACGCTGGATGTTGTCCAAAGGTCAGATATCCAGTTGTTGCTGAAATGCAGTCTTGAACTCCAGTTACTCGCTCGGCAGCCCTCTCACCTAGTTCCAACTCCACCACCATCCCTTCAGCCTCCCGACATAAAGTCAGCTCATTTACATGCAATGTGACACATATTGTAGAAATGCTAACATGGTAACTGTGACATATGAAACATTGAACGCGTCCTCTGGTTTGCTGAGACATTGACCGCCAACGTCTATTCTGACAACTGAACTGCACAGTGACACATCAGCAGTATGATCCCTCCCCACTTGTTCTGTGAACCTGATATGACATGTGTTGTAGAAATATTGATTTGATGCGCATGAAACGAACCATTTTAATGTATCCGTGGCTTGCAGAAAAGTCCAATGCAGTGAGAGGAGTATCGGAGGAGTTTCAGGAACGTGTGCAGAGCTGATTAAGCCATGAGCCTGCGCAGTGCCTGCGCCTGTGGGTTGTTGATTGTCTGTTTCTGCTGTCTTGCTTGACTGCCCTCTCCTTCCTTGTTTACTGTCATCATCCTCTGAGCCGGATAACGAGCTTCACTGTCCACACACAGACGGTCTGCGCCTTATCAACTGGTCAGCAGGCTTCATCACCTTTGGACTAGAAGGCAACCTCGGCCACGATGCTGCACATCCTCGCTAATAAGCTGGCAGTTTCCGCGTAATCATTGTTATTTACTGATTTCACTTGCAAGCGTTTTAGTCCTAGGTCTTCGATTAGGTCAGATTGGACTTAGATGATCGCCTGGGTAATTCTTATGCCAGAGATGTCTCAAAAATGACAGACAATAGATAAATAGTAAAAAAAAATAAGTTGAAGAGGAATACAGTCTCAGGGGCAGCTGATGCTCACGGGTAGCACCAGCGTCTTGTTACCGGAAGGTCCCTGGTTGGATTCCCCTGGTCTGCATGCCGAAGTGTCCCTGGGCAAGACACCGAACCCCAAACTGCTCCTGATGAATGTATGAATTACTTTAAGTTGTTTGGGATGTAAATGTGAACAGGCTGATATGCTCTACTTTAGCTGCTAAGCTAGAAGCATTAGCATGCACGCTGTCTGAAGCGGTTGCAATAGTTCGGCCGCACATGGACGCTGTAACGACTTCTCCAATCAATCTGGGATCCCGGAGCTTGGATCATGCCGGGCGAGCTTTATGGGGCCGCTTTATGTTTCTCTTCGGTTGTTCACCTGTTCAGGAAGAATGCTGTATAGTAGTAACACTGCATCGCCCTGAAGCTCCAGAAGCGTTTTGTGGAACAAGAAGCTTTGCCCGAGTTTCAAACCGCATTGCGGGTGGGTAGATAATCACTGAATTTCGATTTTTGGGTGAACTTATCCTTTAATTCTTTATTCCTTAAATTAGGCCTGAATGGCAAACAACAGCCTTCTCTAGGTCTGTGAACTTTTTTCTTTACTTTGCCTGAAAATACTTCTGAGAAATGGTGGGCGTAACTTTTATTCAGCGGTAGCTGGCACATAGGTGTGTTGAGGGGAGGGATACTTGAAGAAAGATTATGCATATTTCCGTATTCGTATGAGGGAGTTTTGGTTATGAACCTGCAATAAGGGTTTTATTCATCACGAAATGAATGAGTAAAGAGTTCAGAAAGGTGTCACTGTGGAGGGCTGGTGCACTGTTCAGGGGCCTCTTTAGTATGTGTGCGGCATCGAGAGCAGCTGTGTAATCAGATAGCGTAGCTCCCTGTCACTGACATGACCTAAAGTGATAGTCGCAGGGATTTCCTCTCACCTTCTGCCCTCACACTCCTAAGAGACAGATTGACTGTTTTGACAGGTGGTACTTTTTCCAGAGGATTTCGTGTCACAGAGATGGAGACTGACAATCGTGTCGAGTATTGGCACTCAGGTCTGTGCCGAAGCTGTCAGTCTTCCTCTCAAGAATAAAGACCACGCATGGCCACTTCAACCGAGCGAAAGAGGCTGCAGGGGCCGCTGACGGACGAGCTCAAGCAGTAGCCGCTGCTTTGTACTCTGGGAGTCTACAATATTTGCTTTATGTCTTTCAGATCCAACTGTTAAAAAGAACAATGTCACCCATGCAGCCTAAGTGTGGCACTCAATTTCCTTCGAAGGAGATCAAGAAAGATTCATTGAGGGACATCCATTAAAGTGACATCCCACATCGCTAGGACAATAGGACGATTTGGTGCTTTATCTCCATGTGAGCGCGGCGGACAGTGAACCATGCATAATAGCTGCCTCGGGGAGCCGCATTTAGTGCCAGACAGCAGGTCATAGGTGTATGATGTACTGTCTTTAGACAAGGATCTCCCGCAGTGTATTTAAATGGAGTGGTGAGGCTCCCCGGATCACGTATTGCACATGATTCACCGCCGTGTGGTTGAGCACTCTGCGTACAGCAAGTGTTCAGCAAGGGCCACTTGTGCTGCCGCAGTCACACGGAACCAGATACGCAAACAAGGTCATTACACAAACCAACATGTGCGTCTATGAGTAAACTGCTGATTTCATGTGATGACCTTGTGATTTGGGCTTTAGATATATATGTTTCTATCTAAAGCCGTAGATAGATAGATATATATATATATTATAATGCAGATACTTAAAGAATTCCATGGATGACAAAATAGGATACATGGGTTTCTTCACAATGCTGTGGTTAAATTAGTCCAGCATACGTCCATACTGCCAAGGCAGGAAGTATTGTGCCATTTATGCAGAGTTTACATCATAACACTATAACAGTTGCCTCAGCCACAGTCTGTAGCTGACTTTAATCAAGTGTTAAGAGTCGCCCCCCGGTGCCCCATGTTGGATACAAAGCAGCTAAAGTGCCTGTTGGATCCCCTTATGGTAGATGAAATATGATGAAGTGGCTTCTGAGGCGGTCCATTGTGCAAGAAATCATGATGAAGTGGCATAAATACGTCTCGACATGCTACAGAATCCGTTGGGCTGTACATGACTCTGCATGGTTAAAGCTAGAGTGCAGGGCTCACAGGTATCACTCATTATTTTAGGAAGTGTAAATGCAGAGCACTGATAGAGTGACATGTTTTAAATATAACATTGTTTCCAGAGCAGTGACAGCAACTTTTACAAAATCACTGTAGACTCAGTGGTATCTCTCTGGAAACAAACCTGAAATGTGAACAAATACTGTCATTTTCCCCGACGTCGAAATACTGAGTGAGGTTTAGAAAGGAATGAAGTAGACAGAAATCAAGACATTAGTCACCATCAGTCCTTCTCTGTCTGCGGATGTGATTCACTGCCTGTAGGTACTGTTGGCAGAGGGAGGAGGGGCTGCTTTGTCTCCATCAGCAGCAGATTTAACAAGAAATTGGCACATTTTCAGAAACCAGTACGTAGCAAACTAAACAAAACAGTTAGACTTCTGACAGACAGCTTTCATTTCGGTGCACCTGTAGCTTTTCTGTAACAATTTGCGAGAAGCCGATCTAGGGCGCTTTTGCTTTTGCAAAACAGGGTGGACGGGAGGCTGCAGACGGGGCGGATTAAAATATCGATTTCTACATGTTTATGCTTGTTGAACAGGTGCACTGATAGAGTGCTGGCATTCACTTGCAAACGTTTAAGCAGTTGTCATCAATTCGAGTAAAATCCCAGTTATCTTCATCTTCGCCTCTCTGCTCTGTGGACTTCACTCTGTGTCTGAGTTTGTGGAGGAGCTCAGCGGAGGAGAGACTGCGGCAACATGATCATAAGTCACACCGCGATGTTAAGAGGCAGTGATAAAGGATCTGTTAACGCTGGAGCTTGTCCCTCTCTGGTCTATTATAATTATGCACCTGGGCCCATTTAATACCAAGTTTCGGTACCCAACCCTGCGTGTAGACGAACGTCCTTTACTTTCGAGAATGTGCAAAAGTGCACACAATGTTAATATAATGATGAGTAATCCTACCACTGCCAGGTAAATCTCACTGTCCTCCACTCATTGCCTCAATTAAGAAAACAAGTACAGTATCCATTCATAGCATGCTGTCAGGTACAGATTATCATGTAATGTGAGGGGTTTACAGATCCGGTTTCGAGCCTCCTGAACAGCCCACAGACTCATCGGCGCCACCCCGCTAATATCAAACATATTTTTTATTTATATATTTATGGCATTTTGGAGCAGCCTGAGTGCTGCCATGCATTAGAAACGAGGCTAACGTTGGCTAGCATACTACAGTTGAGAGCAACTTAAAATCTCACCTCCAGTGAGACAGTGTCAGTTTTGTTTACGTCTGCTTCCCCACGGGATCGCATGTCATGAATCACATGTGAGCCCAGCTTCAGTCTGTCTGTTGTATCTGTCTATTCAAAATGCATTAATATTGAATGTGTCCGGTGTCCAATTGTACCAAATTCAACGCTGCACTTCCCTTTGTGGTCAGCCACCAACCTGCGAAGCGTGAAGCAGATCGTATCAGTTCTTGAGATTTGAATAGCATACAGACAGACGGACTTTGATCCCTTGCTTCATAGTTAAATGTAATCAGCTGATCTATTCTTCTAGGTCTACTGTTTAGACAAAGCATGTGCATGGTGCAAACATCTAATCTCTCAAAATCAAATGAAATACAAACTTAATGCCAGATCCAGCTGGATTCTTCTGTCTGACAGTGACGTCTGTCAGGTTGTTTTCCGTCATTGTATTGAAAAGTAATTTTCCCACGCTAACCTTTCAAATCTTATTCATAACCACAGAAGCCTGATAACAGAGGCCCGCACGGTCCCTGTCAGATCTATAAAACTGATCCGTACCCACGTCGAAAAGGTTTATTCCGTCATTGGCTGGCTCATTTAGCCTTGTGAGCCACACAGTCTCCACAGATGCATCTGTCTCCATCTAGTCCACCATATGGAGCTCTCTGTCATCCGAGGGGTTTGTCACATTTCGAGGAAGTGACTGTTTTGGGCAGTGGTGAGTGAAATGTCCTTCACTAGTCACTCTGACAAGCTGCTGGTCTCTTCTGGGAGCCCGGTGCTACTGTATCTCCCTAATGTAGTCTTCTCTGGAGTGCACGTTTCTCGGTACTCTTGACTGATGAAGTCTAATGTAGAGAGCATTTAAGAGATGCCCCTAGAATCGAGTGATTTATGTTTGTCAGGGACAGTCTGACATATCATCACCCAAATTCACCCAGACTGTAACAGTATTAGCAGGAATGGAAAAGCGGGAAAATAAAAGTCTGATCTTGAAGAAAATAAATCCAGTTAGCTTGCAGCGCCTCCAGTTAGAGCCAAACAGGGTACAGCCGCTTTTATAACCCTGCATGTTAATGGAACCATCCCTGATTATCTCACCTGCAACTTAACACAAACACATTTTTTTATTTTTTTTTAATAAATTAGATTAAAAGATCTGTTGTCCTGTTCCTTTACTTGTTGTTGTTGTTATAGTTAGTTTATAGTATGCTCCATTATTTAATAGGAGGCCGTAGTTATCTGCAATCCGACTCTCCTAATGGTCTTGGTCAATTTCTCTGCTGTACCTTTATTGAATTTGGGACATCGTGTCTAAATAGTGCACTGTAACTCCACCATAACCATATGTTATTTTGTTTTAACTGATTGATTATATCCTTACCTCTTGTGTTTTTATGTGTTGTTCTAATGCACTTGGCTTTATGAAAGCACTCTAGCTCGTGTTTTACTGTCTATCGATCGATGATTACTGCATTACAGTTAAAAGCATGAGGGCCCATGATATCATTGTTCATGAAAATGTCTTTAAATGTACTGCAAGCAGTTTAAATGGTTATGAAACGGACTCAATTTAATACTGATGTCTCTGTATGACCTACATAAGCGAAAGGGACCAATCTGCAAGCACACTGGTTATTTCTATTATCAGGTTGAGTTCAGACTTTGCTGGGTCCGATAAGTCATAAAATTCAAACTACTTTATGGGGGAGTGCTGAGGATGAACTGAGGACTCTCACAGCCCGAGGAAGGCTGTTACGTACTAAAACAAAGTTTACTTTGCCCCATCATCGTCATATTCCCGTTTTTAATCTTACATAGCCACATATACACACATCGCCTTGTCAACATGCACCCTGACAAAAAAAAAATAGGGATAATGAAAAGGTACACTGTGTCTTTCTTTCACTTGCTCTCAAAACAAATGCACACATTAGCCGGATCAAGATGTTCAGACACAAGATGCTGCTGCTCATACTGCTTTGGTCCACAGAGGCCGCCAGAATCAACAACGATATAGTTCCTTGGAGCTGCTTTAAGGAAACTATATGTTTTCCTTATGCAAAATATTTGTCTTACTTATTAGGCCTTCTGAAAAAAAACCCACATATAGTGCACAAGTACTAAATGGAGGTATAGATGAGGTATAGATAGGTGAGATGTAAGTTGTGTACATTCAATAAGAGGCAACATGAAATAGCCAAAATAAAATAAGTCATTGAAATAAATAGATGTAACATATTTAAAGTAATGCGCCAAGTAGCTTGCTGGCTTTGCAGGACACACATGTGAGTGCGTGTTGGACCGGGACTGGGTTGGACCTGCTAGTCACTCTGTTTTGGAGACCACTAGGAGAGTCCGATTGCAGATAACTATGACCCTTATCAAATCATGGAGTCTACTTTGAACTGTAACAACAACAACAACAACATAGGCATCTCAGGCACTAGAAGAAAATTCACTTTAAAAAGTACTGACCAAAGTTAAAATACGGACAAGCAGTGTACCACTATTTGAATATTGTGTTTGTACTGATGTTTTTGTAAAATAAAAGCATGAAGGGTAAATCATGAAGAGGTTACAAAATAATATCAGTGCGCTTTGACAAAAAGACCAAGTTTGACTGAAAGGAGGAGAAATCCAGCTCAAAATTCAGCAAAAGAAAAGTACAGTGTGTGACCCTTCCTGCTGCAAATGTTCTTATCGCACCACTCAGCCAACTCTAATAATAACGACTAAAAGGAAATGGAAATTCATGCCCAAAGGAAACAAGAGTCGAAGCGAAGAAAAACATTTGTAATAACTCCGAAATTTTTTTCTTCTTCTTTAACTGTTAATAGCAGATCTGTTAAGAGCTTTTCTTCAAATGGAAAATTAGAGTTCACTTAGTCATGGAGAGGTGAAACTCGGGGCAGCGCGAGTGTTTTCCGCTCAGAGAGGAGATTACACTCCCTTCTGTCAATATTAAAGGCTCATGAGGGTTTTGGAGCAATTGGCACATCAGTCTGCAGGATTTCATCATGGCAGGCGAGAGGAAATAAGGTTACAGCCTCCCTATTGTCTTCCCTCAGCTGCAGATATCTTATTGCGTACTGGGCATATGAAGTTTCAACCCGCCGAATGCTCAGGTGTGTCAGGACTCTTGATCCACGGGAGAAAAGTCAGACCAATCTCATTAGGATACAGGCTGTTGCTGATGGGAACGTCACTGCTTGAACAAATGGGAACTTTGACCTGATGACGACCCTGGATGAAAAGTTAAAGGATCACAGTATTCATTACTATGAAGGGAACATGACGGTCCTCCTTAAGTGATTTGTTTAGGAAGAGCGATGGTTTACCGGTACAGATTTGAGAAACCAAACTTTCTTTTGTTATTTCTTGTTGAATCCCCGTAGGGTGGGATCCTCTACTTGAATCTGCAATCTTTATTTTTGATTTGACCTTGCAAAAAAGAATGCTGTGAAATTACTCTCTCGGATGCCCCTATGGTAGATAAAACATGACGAAGTGCTCGTTGGTGAAAAGTCCTTTACCGTGCCCCTTCCAGTGCCCCTTTTGTGGGCTGGAATAAAACCAATATCTGTTCGTCTCCACAAGTCCAGATGTGATAGCTGTTCAGATGGCGTGGCCGTCAGTGCCGAAAAACAGAAAAACTCAAAAAACCGGACTCATAAAATCGAAAGGCAGTCAAATTGTGGATTTGGAGAATCCTGGAACCCCTACTTAAAAAAATTACAAATCTCAACATTAGAGAGAAAAAGTCCGAAAATGACAAAAAAAATAAAATAAATCTGCCTGCTTCACCTTCGGGGAACTATGAATGTAGCTACAATATTTAATGGATTTCATGGTCGTCCATCACATTATAGAGATGTTTCAGTGTGGACTGACCGATGATTATTGCCTTTCCTACAGCTACGCCACAAGCATTACTAAAGGAAATTACCATAGAATCCAATTAATTCCCCTTTGACCCAGTTTCGAATAAGACTGAACATGACACTCCACAAAGGGGTGACTCATTGCAGCGCTGATGTACAGGATTGTATAGGTGCAAGCAATGAATTGCCTGTTCTCCGACTCCAAATCCCTTTGGAAACGGCACAATTCGAGGGGCTCCACCAAGTCTAAGAATGAGCGTTTCCTCCCGGTGAATGAACTGTGTGGGCAGAATTGTTTTTGTGGCAAGACCTGGGAGCAGAGATGATCAGAGCAGAGATCCTGTTACACCAGAGAAGGATCATATGCTTGGCAGGATGACCAGTATGAAAGGGCTCTGATTATCCGTGAGCCGAAAGCCCCTAGCAACAGCATTCCCCGGGAGAGGAAGCTGGCAGGGTAGTGGAACAGAATCAAGTCGCTCTGTGCTGATTGTTAAGTGTGATTACATGATGAAGTGTTGCTGGCAGCACCTGTTGTTGTGGGCTTTTCATGATGCACGGCAGGTTCCAGGCTCCATTTTATTAACATGGATGAATCTGGGTCAAAACTGTTATTGTCAGCGGCACCGTGAATGTTCAAGTCCTCTCCGCTGATTTTTGTGAAAGCAGGCTGACATTTAAAACTTTTGACTGTTGTGTGTGAATAGGTTTGTGACATTTATGTGTGACATTTTCAAACTAAAAGTATTTTTTTTATTATCAGTCACAGACTAATCGGGAATCTGATTGTATACAATTTTTGGACGCTTTCAAATTTCTTATTACCAACAACGTTAATTACCTGCCATAGTGATCTCCTGTAGTGACACTCTAGTATCTTGAGGTGCACTTTGTAGCTTTGCCTGTGAAGATCATAAATTGTAAATACATTTAAGATTCTTTGTTGTATAAACATTCTACATCTATCTATCTATCTATCTATATATATCTATATATATCTATATATATATATATATATATATATATATATATATATATATATATATATATATATATATATATATATATATAGACCATAGCTGTCAAATAAATGTAGTGGAGTGAAATGGAGCAGTCCCACTGGTCACTGGAACTCACAGTTTGGGCCACATCTGAAAATAATCTAAAAACTACCATCGCTCACATCTGAAAATACTGGAAGTGACATTTGTCATCCATTTCTCCCATTGGTAAAGTGAAAAGATTTCTCTGTTCTCATGTCAGGATGTATTTCATAGCCTCACAAATCACCGCTGCCGACAACGCTGCCTCCGCTTGTTCCTCTCTCTCTTTTCTTTACAGGTGCATTGTCACAACCTCCTCCTCGATGCCACGTGCGGAGCTCTTGCCTTCGAGTCGCCATCGAAGTCGCCGCTTTGCTAAACATCCATGGCAACGCGAGGGACGCGTGGAAGTATTTGGGCAGACATGGAAACATCTTTTGAGATGTCCTATCTGAAATATGGAGTTGGAAGCAGACAGTACTATGCAATGGAAACATTCTAGCAGTTACAGATAATGGATAGATGGATGTACTCCACTCATCATTTGCATGGGCAATTCAGAGTGACCAATCAAATGTCCCTGCACTGTGGGAGGAAGCCAAATTACTGAACATGTAAAACTCAGCACAGAAAGGCCCCGCCCCGCCCCGCCGGTCTCAGACCATGACCTTCTTGCTGCGAGACAATGGCGCTAACCAATGCAGCAAGTACAAGCAGATCAGAATTGTCCAACAGTGCATGACTAAATGTTCTTGGTTATGTCCCACCACAGCCCAATTGTACTTAACACCCGAAGAAGAAACTACCATACCATAACTACCCTTATATTACTAAAACGCTCCTCTGGGCCATGCTAGGATAATCGTTGTAGCATGTTACAAGTCAATAAACCAAACCAGGTAGCAAGAAAACCCACAGTTCAAATTGTGAAGGGGAAGCTCACAGGATAGATAATTCAGAACCGACCCACCAAAAAAGAAATAAAAAAGACCAATCTAAAAATATTAAAGAAGAAATTAATTTACAAATCAGGATCTGTGAGACAGAAAAGCTTACAGTATGTGATTTTTAATCAAAGTATCTTCGTTAGATGTAATAATGCTTAGCATTTGATGGACCATGAGATCATAAAACTGTGATGGCGGTTTTAGGTCATTGCTTCCTGATTACCCCGGCACAGAGTTGTCACTTTTTTAAGAACTGCAAAGTTGCCTCATGTGTAGCTCCCTGCCATTAAATTTATGGTGATGTATGCATGGAGTGGACTAATAGACGTGCAGGGGCAGCCTGGCTTGATGGGTCTCGTCTTGTGTGCTTGCCAAACAAAATGTACGGGGTATGTAAAAAGGAAACAAGAAGGAAAGAAGAGCAGTGCGTATTTGATCTGGTAAGCACTCTTGTAAGAAAACAGGCTGGAAGTTGTGAGGTTATTAATCACAAAACTGCATTCTACCAGTGAGCAATCTGGTGTGGTGTAGCGAGGTGCACTGTACATTTCATCCCTCTGGAAAGCAATTTATTGGACTAGCTTCATTCTGCAGCGAAGGAGTTGGGGGGTTGGGGGGGGGGTTCACACTCTGAACAACCACTTTTTTTCTAGAATTACTGTGTCACTGCAACTATTTATGTACTGTAATTTGGAGATTGGCTGATAGATCAGAGGTACAGAGAACCCGAGCGCGTAGGTGAGTGCAGGCTGTGCTGTTTAAGAGCTGAAGTACATCTACATGCCTGGTTTAATTGTGGAGGACATTTCTCTGTATGCCTTTAGCTTAGAGGGAGTTTGGATCCCTGCAAAAATAGGCTTTATCCAACATAACCCTGTCGTCTACTAATTCACTTCAGCGATTGAGCCGCACCATTGAGATGTCAGAGGAGTGTACTCTAGTCCCTCCGTGTGGAAAGAAGGGACGCTCTCTAAATTGATTTTTCCTTGTGGCTGAAACACAAAGCATTTAGGGACGACACTATAGGAGGCACAGTTTGTCTTTATCAGCGGATGCAAGAGAGATACACTTAAGTGATCGTTGAGCTGATGTTTGTAGGCTGCTGTTTCCAGCACTAAACTAAGCTAACCGGCTGTGTCACAGGACAGTTTTTAAGTATTTTATATTGTTGCTTACTGTGTCTTATTTGCATTGTTTTGTTGTATTGCAATGCATTTATTGGTGCAAATTGGTTTGTGTCAGCACTCCCCTTGACTGAGTTGATTCCCTGATAACCTAAACCTGGTAGATCTCTTGCATTGGTAACAGGCGCTGGTGACCGCCAATCAAATCTCTGAGAATGGCGCAAGGGACCGATGGCACGAGTCGACGGGTGGGACCAACCACCAAATGTTAAGGACGATGAGACTGGCGCAGAAAGGCAAAAAAGAAATACGAAAGGAAAGAAGGCAGAGGTGTGGAGAGAGGACAGGCAGCAGAGAGAGAGAGAGAGAGAGAGAGAAGCCACCACCTCCACCCAGCTGCAACCACACTGGACTGCAGGTTTTAAGGGACGCTGGGATTTCAAATATATTTGGGACTCTTTTAAAATTAATGATTCAAAAAAACATTTTTTAATACATTTTAAACTTTTGTACCTTGAAGTTTGGCTCTTTTGTTCTCTTCAGTGTTGTTCTCCACCCAATAAAAAAAGAACCCACCACATTAAACCCAGCTGTGGTTGGCGAGGTAGAGCCAGCGTCTTGTTACAGAAGGTCAGCGGTTCAGTTCCCCTGGTCTGCATGTCTAAGTGTCCTCGGGCAAGATACTGAACCCCAAACTGCTCCTGCTGTGCTGCCACCGCCATCAGTGTATGAATGTAGGTATGAATTACTGTAAGTCGCTTTGGACAAATACATGTGATCCTCCAACGCCATTACAGCTGTTAGCTGTTAGCATACAAATGTTTGTTTCTGCAAAACCACAGATAAGTTAAAACGTAATGTGTCTTTATGATGCAGCTCTTCGTTTCTTTAGGTCCAATTTTTATGTTTTGTGTCTTGTCACAATTCTGTGGTTATGCTCTGGTTAGGTTTGGGGACAAAACCCTCTTTATTAGGGTTAGGAAAAGATCATCTTCTGGATTCAAATACCTGTTCTGGTCACCACAAAATTGTCTTTGAGTCCTGTCAAACATATCTGTTGCTAACTAAAGTTGGAACGTAGTCCCTCGTCTAATATATCCAGTGGTTTGACTATTACAGACAGTGAAATGCGGACTCGAACGGCAGTCACTAGCTTGGCAGCCTTCTCATCTGCCGGCTCCGCCACCATCCCGGTCTCCAGACATGAAAGTCAGGCAGGTTGGTACATCCCCGGAAGGCCAGGGGATGAGGGGAGTAACATATTAAGATGGAAAAACGAGCGTAAAGGACGGAAAAGAAGCAGGATGTGGTTGTTTAAGCTGAAAAAACAGTTTATCTACAAAGAAAAAAAAACACAACTCAACAAAGAAAGAGGTGTCTCTGACAATACGGTCTGGAGCTCAGTCATTCCACAGCCGCCCGGCCCACTGGTACCAGCAGCACTTTGTATCAGCCGGCCTGAGCGGCGAGTAGGATCAGGTGTGGACCTCCACACTGGGGCAAGGAGGAGGTGGAGGAGGGGGAGAACGGGGGCGACGCCTGAGAGAAAGCACAACACAATAACACAACACACAACTCTAGGGCTGTCACACAGATAATAAACATGTCATTTTGAACGTGATATGACAGTTTTGTGATAAAGCCAATGGGGTATGTGGTTTATGACACGTTGCACATGAACTTGGAATGCATCAGTGGTTTCAGAAAAAGGTTTATTGCCAACATTTTTAATGTTGATCGGTGTCTTTAAAAATCGCTGAAAGATGGAATTCGATGTGTAAGCGGGTGACTGAGAGAGGTTATCTTGATATCTGTAATAAACAGGGGTAAAACGTATTCACAGATGTTTCAGCCAGCCATAATGTTTTTGTGATAAGGTTATTGATTTGATGATTCCCCGCCCTCCTCATCCTCCACCGCAGTGATGGAGCTGTGAATATGACGAAAAATCTGAAAATAAAGGTTCGTGCCTCGTGTCACCGCGCTGATACAACTCACTTATCGTTCATTGCGTTTCGGTTGTCTCTGTGAACAAAAAAAAATCTATTTCCGAAAGCAGCTGAACCTTAAAACACAATAAAGCCACAAACTGCGAGGAAACGACAAACAATGTCACAGACAAATGGTGACTGTTTTCAGAAAAACGCGGTGTTTGAGTGAGACTGTGCTCTAATGAGACTGAGTGAAATAAACATGATGGAGTCTGACTTGACACAAACAACAAAGGCCGGCGCCGCGGCGAGTAAATGACGTCTGTTACGGCGGAGGCACAGCTTCCACATCCTCTCAGCGCTCTGTGACAGCGTCTTTGCTGCCTTTTTTTTTCTCTCTTTTTCACACGATATCCGACTTTTTTCACCCTCCAACGAAGACAAACAGCTACGAAATGAAACTGACTTACCTCAGGGCGTCTAAACAGACTCCAGAGACTTCATCTTTCATCTTTTAAATTATGTATCACTTGGACAAAGATGTTGTCACTTCTGTGCTAAATACTTGCAGAGAAAATGACTGATGGCATTAGAATTCATACACCGGCAAAAACGTCGCCAGAGCGCCCCATGGGATCATGTGTTGTTAGTCGCAGCTGTTACCATGTCACTTTTCTCTGCTGTTGACTCCTCACGATGCCACTGCGAGCTACAGAACAGTGTCTGCTGTGCACACAGAAATGCTTGTGAGGCAGACGGAAAGACAATCGCATTATGGCTATATGTCCACAATAAAGAGGAACTAACTCTTAGGAATGGTCCAAGTTACAGCTGCAGCCAACAGTTGTTACCTCCGATAAAGAGGTTATGTTTTCATCGGTGTCCCTCTGTCGGTTGGTTGGTTTGTAAGCAGGATCACACAAAAACCACTGAACAGAATTCTATGAAAGGTGTATCGAGCAAAGGTCTCCATCTCCATCTCCACCTTTTGGTGTTGGTCCAGGAATTATTTCTAACTTTCTTAAACATTGCTAGATAGCAACATTTTCCTAAATCTTTCAGGGAATGATACATGGATCCTGATGGGAAAAAAATAAAAAATCAGACATATTTGGAGGCTTGTATCTATGAGTGGGTCTAAAAGGGGATTATTGGGCCTTGTTGGAGGTATGAATTCTAAAAGTGCCATTCTGGTGTTCATCACTGATCAATCTGTTGACAATGTTAACATCAAATTCATTCTCATTCACTCAATAAAATGAATCTCCAAAAGTTGGACTTTTGACGCAAGAAGCCGCTGTTTGTGCCCCATGTGAACATTACTTAAGTACATTTCTTCTTAGTCATTAATGGCAATCCATAAGATAGTTCAGTCTGGACTGGTGGACAGAATAACCCAACACTGGCACTGACATACCTAGAGTTACGGACTGTGCACCAATGATTAACCATTGGAAGCCTCGTGTTTTTTCGACAGGTATATTTTATCTTTTCATTTTAAACCTTTCAGAGGCAGTTTGGGACAATCTTGCATACCATACAAGCAGATCAGACACCACACACTGACTTGTAGATAGCAGATACAACATATACATATACAAACATTCGAAAGAGCCCAGTTTAATCATTTGTGAGTGTTCCTTAAGCAATCTGAGCTGGACAGAGGTCGTAGCAGGCTCTATTTCTGAAAAAAAAGTTTAAATACAGTGAGGAAAAAAGTGAATTCAAACGGAAAACTCCACAGTAAACTATGTTGTCTCTCCACTGACACAGAAACCGGTCGATGTTGAATGAATCGCGGATCACTGATTCTGCGTTCGCTCGACTTGGTTTTCCGTGTGGAGCAGGACTTCAGCCAGACAGATGCTTCCAGGTGGAAGTGGACCAGAGGGCAGTGCAGTGTTTCTGGAGCACTGCCACCAAGAGTTCCACCTGAATCGACCCACACTCCGCCCGCACGCCATCCCACTGAGGAAGATCTCCCTGACCACCTCGCGGAGCTGCCGCCCGATCAATAATTAACTCAGAACGCTGTAGTCGGCCTGGAGTGTGCGAGGGGTGAAGATTTATGCGTTGTGAACAAGCTGATTGGCTCCCATGTGTCAGGAGAGATGAATTGATGGCAGAAAAGTAACTGTATCCTTTTTGAATAGTAATTGCTACACTTGGCTGCTTATCAACTGGCATCTCTGCCACTGGCATATCTCCAAGGGCTCGCTTTCAAGCGCTCCATGGGAATCCCTTTTTTTTTTCTCCGCATCTAAAGAATTCAAATACGACACCCAATTATTTCACATTGAAAAAAGGGGGCATTTGTATTTTTACGACGATGACACTGGTGCAGCAACTGTAGCTGGAGACCTAGTGGCCATTTATTAGGTCCACCTGTAAAAGCTGTGTTCATGACTGACACTGTCAGAGGATGTATTCATTACTGAGGTTCAAGCTTGTAGCGGGGGTGAACTGAGCTGCATCATGAAGTATGACTTTTTTTTATGTTTTGCATGCAGTGGGACTAATATTAGAAACAATTTTCACTATGTAGTGCAATAATAAAGATTCACGTTGAATTAATTAATGTAGACACTCTCAGTATATACATGTATGTTTTTATGGCAGATCCGTTGTTTTGGATTGCATTTAACCGTGTAATTGTACATTATAAAGTGGCCAAGTGTATAGAGCATTCGGTCATGTGTGGACAGTTCATAGAAATGGAATTGTTTCCAGGTCTATCCCACCAGCTCTAAAAAAAAAAAATAAAAAAAAGGCTGTTTGTACAATTTTTTAAAAGATTGCCTCTTTGATCGGCAGGCACCCGTGCCTCCATCCTCGGGCATTCTGAAAGTTGTGAAGCCATTCTGAGAACAGCTCGTAAAACAGGGTGAAATGCTGCAGCGGCGCAGGGTGGAGATTTGACCCGTGGCCCTGTGCTGCACGCCATCCCCTCCTTCTCTCATCCCGTTTCCTGTCACTCTCGAGCTGTCTTGTTGGATAAAGCCATAAAAGGCAATTATGTGAAAAAAAATATAATTTTTATATAATTTTTTAGAAACTGTAATGAGCTCTAAAATCACTCAGAATACATCTTTTATGGCAAAATGCAGCAAACACAGCAGTTTTTATACAAATGAACAAAGTAACATTCTACACATCCCGCCCAGCAGCTAAGACAAAATGTGGCAACAGAAGCAGATAAAGCAAAAACATGACATTTTCCTAACCCTTGGTGATTTTTGTGCCTGAACGTAACCACAAATCAACCTCAGTACGCACGACATAACTGAAAATGTGAAGCAACGTTAAATTCTAACACATCTGCTGCACATGAGACATACGTATTTAACATTATGATGTACCCGAGGTTTGCAGAAATGTCCAATGGCGATATTTACTGAGGCTTTTGGGTTACATGATTATGGTCACCTCCGATATGGCTCGTTCTCCACCCACTCTTCCCGAATGCTCCACTGCGTTCACAAGCTAGTTGCTAACTTTGGTAGATCCACTTTGCGCCACCTGCTCAGCACCAAATGGCACACTGACAGATATTTTTTTTCTTTTTTGCTGAAATTAGCAGCTTGCCAGGGCTGGAAACACCGAAGCTCAAAGAAGCTAACAAAGCTCCGGAGAGGTGCCGAGCGCCGCGCGGTCGGGTGACGATCCTGTGTCGGTTTGAGAGACACCTTTCACATTACGCATTGTGTTACGCGATGTTGCTCAGTGCAGCTTTGGACTGGAAAACATGTAATTAAAAATATGTTCGTAACGTGCAGAGATAAAGGGAAATCCATCAGCCTTGTAACACACAGGCGCAGTCTCAGGGGAGGATTAAGGTAATTACTGCAGCTGGCTAATTAAGCGACTTTTTGAAATACTGGAATACGCTTAATTGTCTTGAGAAAAAAAAAAAATGGTTTCAGTCTTAGCATTGCCCTTTATCACCAAGCACTTTATTCTTTTTTTTTATTTTTTTGCAGACCAGTAAAAAGATGCGGTGCTGAGCAAAGAATCCAAACACTTCTGTATTTGTCATAACCAGCTAATAGAACGTTATCATGTCCGACTGAGCCGCCGCTGGAGTGTGACCAGAGAAACAACGTCTTCACTGCGGTGACAACCCGAGCTGCCATTCATGGATGTTGATGTCAGTGGGAATTTATGCTCTGTCTCTTCCAGTTATTTGATCGCTCTTCTGGATGTTCTTGGTTGCGTCTCTGACTGACGGGGGACGAAACCAGAGTCCACGTCAAACCTCTGTCTTGGGCGATGATCGACATTGATAAACCGTTATTAACTCCCACCCATCATCTCTCCCCCACTTCCTGGCATTTATTTAAAAAACACAAGCACTTAGGGAAAACCGCCGTCCTGCGCTGGACTTTTTAAAAGCACCGGGCCTCGGGATGGACAGATGGTTGGTTTTTGAACACATTAGAGTGACTTGCCGCTGTCGTCTTGGGCGATGTCGTGCGGCGGAGCGGACACTTCTTCATTCCCGCTCCTGCTCATTGTCGGCTTTCTCTCTCTTTTTGTCTCGCTCCGCTGAGGCTCACCCCGTACCTCCCAGCTCTAGGCAGGCTCCTTCACCTTTGCCACAAACACGAATAAACAGTTGCACTCAAATCCCACTTAAGATTCTGAGCCCGGGCTGCCACTTATTTTCCAGAGGACCAGATCAAATAGGCCAAGGGCTGCTTGCAGAAAAAAAAAAAGGGGGGCACCTCTGTTTCAATGCGCGGCCTTGAGAACACAGCGATGTACGGCGCTACAGTACCGCTCGTGCCAGTGCGAGCTCTCCTGACACACGTCGGCTGAGAAGGAAAAAAAAAAAGGACCTAGCACAAAAGAGCTATTCTTCCCTCGGTTTCAAGGTTAAATGCGTGTGTTTGTATGGAAAAAAATAAATAATCATTCATCCTCTGGAGGTGTATATTCAATTCAATGGCAACGTCTCCTGTTGCTAAAAAGTGTAATAATTGTTCTCTGTTCTCGGTAATTAGATTAGGAAATGTGCATGTAAGCTGTTTTATTCCAGATGGTTACTTACCCACTATTTAATCAAACTCAGACGCTAATTCACATTTTATGAGTTCATATGAGTCTCGTGGAAAAGTCAAATTAAACATGTTAATTCCTCCCTTCCACTGCACGTAATACAATCAGCCTCTCTTTATTAAGACTGCTGATATGTCATCGTCTTCGCAAAGTGTGGGGGGGCCCCCCGGATAATGTGTCTCTGTAGTCTGACACGCAAACGGAGGTTTTTATCGCTCTGAAAGAATGATATTATGTAGAATGGTTCTTAATTTGTTTTAAATGTGGCGTGAGAAGCTGCACAATGATCTGACTGGTGCTCCGTTGATGAGGCGCTGAGCAGGAGGCAGACGCAATATGGCTTCATTAGATGGTGCTGCGGCGTCTAAGTAAATGCTAAAAGTGATAAAAGCTAAACAAACGCAGCGGTCTGGAGTGTGTTAGGACTGGATATGTGTCTCTGGTGTCTCGGTCGCAACCCAAAGTGAATTTTTTGCTCAAAATTGTTTCAGCTTGAGGGAAATAACCCGGAACCAGAATCTGCTTCATTCAGTCGGTGGCTGGACTGAACACAAACGAAAAAGAAAGGACCCACTACAGCGGACAGCTTAGCCTTGTTGTGAGTTCACTGAACGTGCCGGAGCCCTACGTCGGTCACAATGATATCCTTCTGGGCGAACAGGAAAAGCGCGTCTCCGACATGCAGTCCTCCAGAGATGATTAGGATGGCGTATATGACGTCCTGGACCCCAAACCGGGTCGGGTGCCGACACGTAAAGTTGACACTGCAAATGTGATGTTCAGAGATGGCGGAATCTCTGATTTTACAACCTGTCATTCCCTCTCATAGACCGGCTCCATTCATTTCCAGCAATTTGGAAGCCCGTGGTAGCACTTAGAAAAAGTACGGCCCTCACTCGAGGTTCCCATTGGACATAAATACACCAATTTCGCGGCGGTGTGCATTACTGTTTTCA